>NC_047108.1:69020349-69150349 GCF_902500255.1 Thalassophryne amazonica
GTTTGCCTTTGAAGGACAGGTGTACCAGTTCAGAGTCCTCCTCTTTGGGCTCTCACTTGCTCCCCATACGTTCAACAGATGCGTGGCAGCAGCACTCTCTCCCATGCAGGCTCGTGGTATACGGATTCTTCCATATCTGGACGACTGACTTGTATGTGCACAGAGCCGGCAGCAATCACTCAATGATACTCGCACCCTTCTGGAACGTGTCACAGCTAGGGCTCACTGTGAACTTCGAAAAGAGCTCCTTGACCTCATGCCAACAGGTGGTATTTATTGGCATGGTGCTTGAATCACTGGCAATGACTGCTCGTCCATCCCCACAAAGGGTGGACGACATTCTCACTCTGGTCCGTCATGTTCGCAGGAATGCCAGACTGACTTACGGTCTGCTCCTCCGGCTCATGGGGAAACTGGCAGCAGTGTTAGCAGTCATGCCTCTGCGACTCCCGTCCTTGCGCCCCTTACAAATGTGGTTCAACTCCACACTGCATCAACACAGAACTGTGCATTTTCCAGCTCAGTCTGTCCGACATCTTTGCCCTTGGGGGAAAGGGAGTTCCTAACATGTGGTGTTCCTCTGGCCTCTCTACCCTCCCGCCGATAGGTCGTTGTAACAGATGCATCCGGCGAGGGTGCAGTGTGGAACCACAGAATGATCAATGTGCCTGAGCTGTGTGCTGTCTGCCTAGCTCTGAGCCACTTCTCTCCTGCCCTAGAGGGGAAACGTGCTTGTTCGGTTGGACAACATAGACAGTGTAACATATAAACCATCAAGAAGGTACCAGGTCTGTTCATTCCCTCAGGGAAGATCAGGAACTTCTCCAGTGGGCTTTGCCTCGCATGCTGAGTCTCAGGGCTGTGCATCTGCCAGGCATGCAGAACTACACTGCAGATTTTCTCTCACGTCAGAAACCGCCATCAGGCGAGTGGCGCCTCAATCCGGATGTGGTTCAGCTGATGTGGGACAGGTTTGGCAAGACAGATGTCAATCTGTTTGCCTCGAACGCCACAACACACTGTCACCTGTGGTTCTCTCTCTCAGAACCACACAGCCCCTGGCCCAGGATGCACTGGCTTACCCTTGGCCGGCCTGTCTACTATATGCATTTCCTCCTCTTCCGCTGATCACACTGATGCTACACAGAATATGTATGACACAGTGTTGCTAGTAGCCCCGTACTAGCTGGGCAGGACATGTTCCCATGATTCTGACACTCCTCAGTGGAGAGCCGTGGCCTCTCCCACAGAGGAGGGACCTTTTGTCGCAGTTGAATGAGAGCATCCCCACCCTCCACTAAGGCACTGTACAGAAACAGATGGAAGCTTGTTACCCATTGGTGCAGAACGCAAGGCGTGGACCCCAAGCGTTGTCCTGTGCCAGTGCTGCTTAGCTAGCTTCAGTCGTTTGACAGTGGTCTTACTGGTTCTACAATTAAAGTTTATGCTGCTGCTGTCTCTGCTTGCCACATTATGGTAGATGGTCGATCAGCAGGATCGCACCCCTTGATATGTCACTGTTTAATAGGTGCTCTTCACCTTCAGCCTCTGAGGATTGCACATGTGCCATCCTAGGACCTTCCATTAGTTCTTCAGGGTTTATGCTCTTTGCCGTTTGAGCCACTGGGTGCCAGTGACCTCAGCTGGTTGTCAATTAAGACTGCATTCCTCCTAGCTATTTCATCCACAAAGCGCGTTGGAGAGCTTGTAGAAGAATTTTTAGGTCCATATTTGAACTGTGATGAACTATCAAGTGTCCTGATCCGAACTGTATGTCCTCTGGTTGAACTAGCAGGTGTTCAACCCAAAAAAAGGGCTCTATTAGTCATTTAGTCTGTCAGGGGCTTTCCAAGGCCTTTTAGGTGCTTTCCCGCAGGCCACGTGCAGGGGCCTCAGGCCAGCTGCACGTGTGGCTGAGGCCACGTGCGGAGGGGGCCTCAGGCCAGCTGCACCTGTGGCTGAAGGTCTTTTAAAAAAATCAGTTGTAAATCCTTCATGTTTTAATGGGAGCGTTTGTCACATTGAAATAATGGCCTAACACCTGCTTAGGGTTCACTAGAGGACGCTTCCAATAGAAAACCATGTCTTGGGAATGAAATAAATAAAAAAGTCGAAGGAGGAGCGATGCCCGCGGGTCTCCAATAAATAGACGAGCGCGGTTGTCATATTCAGTCTCTCTAGAGGACTCAGTTTGTCTAAGCTTTGTGTCGAAGGCTTAAATAAACTTAAAAACTCTGTGCATTTTATCTTGCTTAAGGCTGAATTATTCTAAAGTGTTGTGTCCTCTTTCTAGCATATCACTTGCAATTAGTTTGTGTTATCTAAAAGACGACATCCTGAGAAGACCAAAAAGACGAGCCGCGACAGAACTTGGCGAGCCAGCTTCAGGAGGGTCCAGGGGCATTCCGGCAGCCTGGGGCAGTCCAGCTCATCCCTCCAGACCGCAAATAACAGTGATCACGACTAAAAGGTAAGCAGAAACCTTTTATAATTTCTGCACGATCTGGAGGAGTGAGTCGGGATTTCCGCCCAAGTTGACAGGTGATATTTTTTAATTGCCTCTTACCCAAAATAACCTGGACTAAGAAAATTGATAAGAGACTAAAAAAGATAAGATTGAAAATTATCAGGCCTTGTAGATAAAATGCTCAGAAGGTGTGTGTGTTCCCGGGAAAAAGAATGTCTATGTGAGTGAAAGTTCAGGAATGTTCATGAACTCTGGTGCGGAAAGAGTGCGTGGAGAACTAACCTGGATGCTTGGGGAATAATTGGTGTTGAAATTCGTTACTAACGTGCCGGCTGATAGCATGCGCTGTAGGGGTTAATTTAGGGGAGTATACTGACAAATAGATACAAGGTAATACAAGGTTATTTAAAGAGTTTAACAGAGACTGAAGTGAAATAAGTGAGAAAAAGAGTTTAACAAGAGAATACGTGCAGAGAAAGCACAAGATAAGCGCCTGAGGGGGCGCAGTAGAAATACCGTACATGATAAAGAGATTTAAAGAGGAAAGTGCAAAGTGGCACCGCTGACAGTAAGTAAAAGAGCTCAATAAAGGACGTCATTTTTTAAGAAAAGAGAAAAACTATAAAAAAAAATAAAATAAAATGAATGAAGAGTTAGTGCAGAATACATGAGAATTAATGAAGCAGAAAATAGTGCAGTAAGGCACCAAATACACGCTTGTGGGGCGTGGGAGAAGAATAAGTAATTAAGTACACAGTAATATGAGTTTTTTTATAAGAAAAGAAAAAGAGAATATTTTCAGTGCAAAGGCACATTAAGCTCACGAGGAGCTCAGTAAGTGAAAAAAAAAAGGCAGAAGAAAGTGCAGAAAGGCACAGGATACGCACGCGAGGCGCGGTAAGGCGTAGAAATAAATGAAATATTGTATGCTCAGAAAGGAGCTTGTGAAAATAATATATTAAGCACAGGATACGCACGCGAGGCGCGGTAAGGCGTAGAAATAAATGAAATATTGTATGCTCAGAAAGGAGCGGGTGAAAAATAATATATTAAGCACAGGATACGCACGCGAGGCGCGGTAAGGCGTAGAAGTAAATGAAATATTGCACGCTCAAAGAGGGCTTGTAAAAAAGTAATATATGAAGTTGCTGACAGCGCCGGAGAAGCTGTCTAACGTGAAGAAGAGATACATGCTTAAACAGAACACATTGGTGTTAAGTGAATAAAAAGGTTGTTTAAAGCCGCGGAGTGAAAAGTGGCAGAAGTCTAGATAGAGATATATAGAAAGTTGTTTTTAATAATTTCTGTGTATAAAGCTTTTGAAGATTGGTGTGTGGGAGAGTGGAGAGTAATCTGTGTAAAGCTGTGAGAACTTGCAGGCTGGCTGACATACAAGATTAATGTGAAAGAGTACGAGGAGGAGGTATTTAGACCCAACAGGAGGACTTGGGAGGTGCATGACAGGCAGAGAGGAAAGTGTGAAACAGACAGTGAAGAAAAAGACAGGAGAAGAGTGCTATGTAAATACAGAGAAGGTAGATATTATTTCAAAGAGAGAAAACTAATAAACAAACATAGCAGAAAAAGACGAGAAGCAGAAAGTTAAAAAAAATAAATAAATAAATAAATAAATAAATTAGAAGGGAAATAGAAAGTCGGGAGCAAAGACATTAGGAGGTGTTAGGGTTGTAAGAGGATTAAATAAATAAAGTTGGTTATAAATCAAAAGAGATAAATCTTAGATTATAGTGAAAAAGCTGACAGACTGATCAATGCTTGGGACAGTCATTGATGGGAGACTTAAGTGATGATGAAATAATACTCCCAGAACATTACTTGACTGACGGAGACATCGAAACCCAGGGAATCAGGACACATTTTTGGCTGGAAAGGACCTATTTTGACAGGGTAGGAGCAGAACATTGGCAGGACGAACAAGAGATCAATCAGAAATTATGGCAGATTACTAAGGTAATCAATCTGAAGCAAAAGAAAGAACAATTCCCTCTAATTAATTGGGAGCTGCTGATAAGACGTCTGTGGCATCAGGGTTTAACCCCGTGGCTGGAGCTGCTTTGTGCTGACCCTAATAAAGAACTTAGCATACCATTAAATCATTTAGTAACACTACCAACCGATCCAGGTGAAGAACTGTTTCCTAGGTTGACTCTGACTGTGGTCCCAAGGAAGGTTCGGTGGGAAGCAGGTAAATTTTCATATTTAGTTAAAGAGAAAGAAGACGGGCATAGCAGTTGGAAATTTAATCCTTTTAAGGGTTTAAAATACAAAACAGGTGTTACAGCCAGCAAGTTATTGGTCTGGATCAGGACAGCCCCTGAGGGACTACCAGAACACCATAGAAACACCTCACATAGCGTTTGTCAGGGTTACATGGGTAACTCTCAAGGTCAAGGTCGGGAAAGTACCCCGCTAGACTTAGTACTAAGAAAATATCCAGGAAAACGCACTAAGGCCAACCAATGTATGAGAAAGTGGCACAAAAGGTCACATGGGGGCAGGCAATGGCCTTTGGTGGGATCATTTGATCCGGTGATGTGTGAAGCAGTTGCGGTAGAAATACAGAAAAAAGAAATTAAAGATCAGCAGAAGAACGTAAAAAACAACAAAAAACGCACTGAAGAAAAAGAAGTTTTGGCCTTGTTCAAGCAGGAAGCACAGAGGCTACAGCAGAAAAGAGAAAAAATGACAGAGGAAAGATCCAAAGAGACTAAAGCCAGTGCACCGAGCTGGGAAGCACAGCCACCCCCATATAAACGTCATGATATGGGGAAGACAGCTGGACAATTTGTATTAGGAACTCGTGAAGAGGACCAAGGCATGGATGTGGAGGGCAAATTCACACTGACACTAAAAGCTCGAGAGCCACAAGGAGACAGGTCCTCAGTCTGTCAAATGGATCATACAAGGTCTCCAAGTCCGAAAGTAAGTGGTCGCACACCACGACCAGCAGGGGGGCCACAAATAACAGTGACACGGAGGCAGACGAGGATAAAGAGAGAGACCTGAAGGCTCCGCCTGCACATCGAGGTCCACTGAAAACCGTCCCCTCCCACCATAAGTCAGCCGACTGGACCTTCACAGGCTATAGAGGCTCCGAAGAGTGGCACAAGAGCTTCTGTGACACACTGGATCTGGCCAGAAGAGATAATGAAGAACTAGCTGAGCAACTTCGGCTAGCGAAGGAAAGAATACAAAGACATAGGGACGCCGAGGAAAGAAGAATATTACAACAATCGACGCCCAATCAAGGGAATCACATTATAGAGCCACCCACCCGAAAAATTTCTGGTGAGATCATCATTGAGACTGCAAAAGAGGCCCGACTCAGGCAAAGACAACAATGTGTAGCCAAAGACATAGCGGCTTTAGAACAGAATATAACCGATTGGATGGACTGCTTGGAACCAGTCAGTCGCACTCGATCTGGAAGACAGTATGGAGTCCGCACAGAAGAAGAGGAGGACGAAGACCTCATATGCCCATTGGTGGTTAGAAATGGTCATCATGTGTATACCCCATGGAGCTGGACAGACATGGTGGGGCTGGCCAACAGACTGCCAGACATCACCCAAGGAGCTGGGAGATGGATAACTGCCTTAGAAGAAGGCACTGCAGGGGTAACCTTGTCTTTAGGTGACATAAAAGCCTTGCTAATGCATGTCATGGGAAAACATGACACTGAAGAATTAGCAGGAAAGGTTGGACTAACACAAATGATGGGCACTAATCAACATGATGAAGTCCCCTTTAATCGCTATAGAAACTCCATGTGGGAAGGACTGAGAAGAAAGTACCCTGAGGTCTTGGATCCCTCTAAATTGGATGATGAGGAGTGGACACCTGAAGAGTGCCCAAAGAAGTTCCTGCACCGATTCCAGAAGAGATGGGCGGAGGAAACAGGAAATGCATGGAACCATTCTCCAGCAACTGAAATCCTGTTTAAAATAACTGTAAAAAAAGCTCTACCAGATGAGGTTCAGAAAGCCCTAGATGGAGTCGTGGGACTATCAAAAATGAATTGGGCTTTATACTCTGAGCATATTTGTCACCATCTTGAAATCTACAAGAAAGAAAAACAAAAAGAAGAAGATGCAGCAAAATCCCTGACGAAAAAATTGGTGCAGATGCAGTTGGGAGAGCTAACCAAAGTCAAGAAAGAAAAAACAAAGACCCAGGCACCAATGATGACCCCTGTTCCTTCTGAGTCGGCAAGCACAGGCCCTACGACAAACACTGCTGCCACCATACAGGCACCTGTGGTAACAGCCACACAGAGCCCCCAAGGAGCAGCAGGGAGCACTGCTGCAGGAGAAGTCTCAGCACCAGTGGAGCATCACTATCACTACCATAGCACTGGCACACCCGGAAATGGACCCACCTACAGTCATGGGTGGAGAGGAGAGTCACGGAACTTTCAAGGTCAAAGAGGAGGGTGGCGAAGAGGATCTCGCCAACCTTCATTTGGAAACAGATTCCAAAACTCAGCTCCCAGGAACAGTCAAGCGGGACCGCCTATGGGACCAACACCCCCAATAGGGGATCAACCCTCTAATGAGTGTTGGAGCTGTGGACAACCTGGACATCGAATGAGAAATTGTCCGGCCCGACCTTGGGTTGGACCCTCTGCCTATTGGCAATAGGGAGGCCTAGAGAAGACAGAGGGGGAAACGGTGGCATTGGCTATTTCGATGATACCTAAGGAAGAGCCAACCGTCACTGTTAATATACAAAACAGAGATTTCCCGTTCATGGTGGATACAGGGGCAACATACTCTTGCATAGGGAAAATGGGCGCTCATCTCCCCCTCTCTGGGTCTGTAATTAAGACCATCGGCTTCTCTGGGAAAACTCAAATAATACCTTTTACACGCCCACTTCCTGTAACGATTGCAGGAAAAACAATTGAAGCACCCCTGTTATACTCACAAAATACACCTGTGAATTTGCTGGGAAGAGACATTTTATGTAAGCTACAAACCCAGATAGTGTGTACCCATCAAGGACTGCAAATACACTTTAGTGACGAAGCACTCGCCAACATTATGGTGCTTATGGACATGGAAAACAAGGTCCGACCTGTGCAACCCATGGTATACTGGCTGAAGTTACAACCAGAAAATTCAAATCTTCAACTGCAATGGGAAAAATGGAAGCCCTGGGCCGAACAACACTATGAAGCAGTATATACACCTAGTTTACCTTTACATGTCACCCTGATGTTCGATGCCAAACAAGAACAAACTGACTATGCATGCTGCTGGGATGCATTGATGAATCAACGGCTGTTTCACATAACCACCACAGAAATTTATTTAGGCCCCCAAGGGGCCGCAGCTTCTGTCAAGCTAACTTCAGCTGAACAACAATGGTATCAAGTGCCGAATGCCATGCCTCATGTGACCCTTTTAGTCTCAGAAAAGTACGAATCCCATGACCTAGGTCCAATGGTAAAGACAGCCTCAGAAGTTGAAGAATGGCAAAACATGGAAAGTCCACAAGTACATCTGTCAAAAGACCAGCAGTTTATACAAATTAATTTAAAAGTAAATGATGAGGCTATAGCTCAAAAAATGGAGCTCAATCCTAGACCAGAGGGACAGATGGTGTTATCGGCCCAACAAGAGAGATTGTTAGAGCAAATACCACCAGTGGTGTGGTCCAAAAGCAAAACGGATGTAGGACTAGTAAAAACAGCCTTACCAGTAAAAATAAAAGTAAAACCGGGCGCAAAACTGCCTCACCAAAGGCAGTATCCATTAAAACCTCAGGCTATTGAAGGCATAAAACCAGTAATTAAGGGACTAATGGCAGCTGGAGTTCTAATAAAAACTGCAAGCCCATGCAATACTCCTATCTATCCTATCCCTAAAAACAATACCAAAGAGTATCGGCTGGTACATGATTTGCGTCCTATCAATGCAATAATAGAAATGGATGCACCTATAGTACCTGATCCGCATACTATACTATCAAGCATCCCTGCTGGAGCAAAATGGTACACAGTAATCGATCTGTGTTCAGCCTATTTCAGTGTGCCTGTGCACCCAGACTCACAACATTTGTTTGCATTCACATTTCTGGGACAACAGCTAACGTATACACGGCTACCTCAGGGACTGAACCTGTCCCCAGCCATCTTTAACAAAGTCCTGGCTGAAGATTTACAACACCTTGATATACCCAGTACATTGGTGCAATATATGGATGATCTTATTGCATCAGAGACTCAAGAACAGTGTGAAAAAGATTCATTAATTGTATTGCATGCATTGGCAGATGGAGGTCATAAAGTAAGTAAGGACAAATTGCAGTTCTGCAAACAACAAGTAGAATACTTGGGAAGACAGTTGTGTGGGACCACGCGATGTATAGCCCCAAGCCAAGTGGAGGCTATAATCAAGGCTCCCAAACCCCAAACAGTGGGACAGATGCTTTCATTCCTTGGGATGGCAGGGTACAGTCGGCCGTGGATTTGTGATTATGCTATAAAAACTGCACCTTTGCGTGCCATGATTAGAGCAGTGGGGCAAACAAGCAATGCAGCTCTCCTCGTCTGGACAGATCAGGCAACGGGAGCTTTTGAGGCCCTAAAAACAGACATGCAATCTGCTCCCGCGTTAGGTAACCCAGATTATGGGAAACCTTTCCATTTGTATGTTACTGAAAAAACTGGATATGCTTGTGCTGTACTAATGCAGGAAAAAAAAATGAAGGAAAACAACCATTGGTCTATTATAGCACAAAGCTTGACAACATTGAAACAGGATTGCCACCATGCTATCAGGGTCTAGCAGCAGCTGCCTTTGCATTTCAAAAAGCATCATCCATAATCATGGGACATGCAGTAACGTTGTACACGTCGCATCAGTTACATGCCCTGCTAACCAGTCAACGTTTTGTCTTAACACAAGCTAGACGCACTGGATATGAAGTTGTGTTGTCCGCTCCAGAAATAACAATACAACGTTGTCACACGGTGAATCCCGCCACCAAATTGACCACACCGTTAGATGGTACTCCACATAACTGTGTGGCAGAGACAGAGAAATTTTTGAGAGCCAGAGAACATTTGTATAATCACGCCATAGATGCAGATCTAACCCTGTTCGTGGATGGCTCATGCTTTCGGGATGCCGCGGGATTGCATGCGGGTATGGGGATTGTTAAACTAAACACGGATGGCGAGACCTTTGAATTACTGGAGTCCCAAGGAATTGATCAGCCTTGTTCAGCCCAACTGGCAGAAATCAAAGCCTCAACTATGGCTTGCCAGATAGCTAAAGATCAACGTGTTAATATCTACACAGACTCAGCCTACGCTTATGGCGTATGTCATGTACATGCAAACATTTGGAAACAAAGGGGATTCCTGAGAGCAGATGGCACCCCTGTCACTCATGGAGAAGCGATTTCCCAACTGTTACAAGCTCTCCAATTACCGTCTGAGATAGCCATCATTAAATGTGCAGGTCATCAAAAGAATAATAACATCATAGCTCAAGGTAACAACCTAGCAGATGACGCAGCGCGCAAAGGAGCACAAGGAGAAAATATGTTTCCCCTGCTAACCATCCAAGATTGTGCCCCACTGGTTTCACTTGACGCACTGATAGTGGCTCAAAGTAGGGCCAGTGGAGAAGAAAAACGAATGTGGGTTAAACGAGGCGCTATTGAGACACGCAGTCAGGGGCCAGCGGACAAGCTGTGGCGCAGTAGTCATGGACATTTTGTGTTACCCACCAATTTATTACGACATGCAATCATTTGGGCCCACGGACCCGATCATTGTTCGCGAGTCCAAATTATGAACAAACTAAAAGCTGTCTGGTGGTCACCATATATGGCAGCAACAGTGGACCGTTTGTTGAATGAGTGTGAGGTATGTGCACAGTACAATGTCCGGAAATCATTCACAGCCCCTTTAGCCCACATTCCGGTCCCTGATGGGCCATTCAGACATCTTATGATGGATTTCATAGACATGGGAGCTGAAAATCGAGTTAAACGGATGAGATATGTTTTGGTAGTGATATGCAGATTCAGCCGATGGATTGAGGCAGTAGCCTCTGCAAATCAAGACCATAAAACGGTAGCCAAATTCTTGTGCCGAGACGTCTTTCCAAGATTTGGCATTCCAGATACTATCTCATCTGACAACGGTAGGGCTTTTGTAGCCAAGGTTACACAAGAAACATTCAAACAATTGGGTATCAAACAGAAGTTTGGGTGTGTTTATCACCCCCAATCAAATGGGGCGGTGGAACGGGCTAATGGCATTTTAAAGAACAAACTAGCAAAAATCATAGCAGACAGCAATGGCAAACTAACCTGGCTGGATGCGTTGCCGCTTGCTTTATTGTCAATGCGCTCACAAACTAACCGACTAACCCATTTGACACCATTTGAAGCTCTTACAGGTCGGCCGATGCCTATTCCATACCTGAGAGGACCCTACGAAGGACCATCGCTGGAGCAGCTACAAGACGAATGGCATAATTATCTGAGACAGTTAACCCAAATACACAAAACTATCTTTTTGCAGGTCAAAGGTGCTACAGAAGACAGAGAAGCAGAGATTCCACTCGAAAATCAGAGCATCCAGCCTGGTGATCTGGTTTACGTCAAGGTGTTCAAAAAGAAGTGGGACAGGCCCCGCCGAGAAGGTCCTTTCAAAGTTATTCTTGCCTCACGTACAGCAGTCAAAGTAGACGGTAAGGACACTTGGTTTCATTTAAACCACTGCTGTAGGGTTGGTGGCCCAGCGCCCCTGCGGCCTCGGCAAGCTCGTCTTGGCAGAGCCGCCGGGCCAAGGGGGGAAGCAGGAGAAGCCAGAGACCCTACAGCAGCACCGAGGGACGGCCACGCCTCCCTGCAGCCAGAAGAAGCACCGAGGGAAGGCCACGCCTCCCTGCAGCCAGGCGAACACTGGCCAAGGTGCTCACAGAGACTGATTGAACAAAGACGACGCACAGCTTCAGAGAGTAGTGGATCCCTGCCAGATAGAGCAGCGACAGACTCAGATGCAGACTCAGAGACAACTGGAGACGTAGGCCAACAGACAGACAGAAATACAGACCGACAGATAGACAGGCCACAGGAGACATCAGACTCGGACAGCAACTCAGTAGATTTACCGACAGAAGAACCGCAGGAAGTACAACCCAGACAAAGCACAGATACACCACACATCCCTAGTGACAGCTCATCTAGTGACGGCTCACTTAGTAGCACATCTAGTAGCACATCTCAACAGTCATCAGAGCAATGATTAAGGAATTATTCAAGGGATTGACAATACTACTGGTGGTCAGTATGGGAGAAAATAGACATCCAAAACATACAACGGACTGTGCCGTGGCCATGGCCGCAATAGCAGCTAAACAAGGCATTCTAAACACAGGAAAAACATATAATTTGGTATACATTAAATCAAAAGCCTACAAGAACATAGGAATACAGGGAAAGCTGGGGGATTACATATTAGGCGAAGCCATTAGCATCAAATGTGAAGAGGAGGGAACACTCAACATAGAGGTAATTTGTGATAAAAGAGGATGCAGGGAAACCAAGCAAGACGTAACTGTTACAGTACATGAAGCCACAAAATGGGTAAAAATCAAACCAAGGAAAAAGAGGACAATTAGAAGCCTAGAAACAAGCAGTCACTTAGGGAGATGGGATCCCAGTACAGACCTAGCCCGCACACAAGGGTTGAAGACCAATTTATTTTACCAATGGTTGAAATTTTCGGCTAGGCAGATCAGTGAAAAGCCTTGCATAGCCTGTCACCGGAAAGGTGTGATACCTCAGGCTAAACCCCTACCTGATATCAACAACTGTTATAGGAGCCCCCAACATAACCCAGACCAAGCAGAATGCTATACACAATGTGTTATGAAAATGGCAGTAGGTGATGAAAAATATGCTGCCGACAGTAAACTTTGTCCAGTGCCCCTAAGTACAGAAGGAACCGTTCCACCTATGATTAAAATAGAGAAAGGGATGATACACCCATTCTGTATAGCTAAAGGCTTAGTAGCACAATACATAAGCGATTGGCAGGTAGGGACGACCCAGCCAAAACACCACATACAGTGTATGCAAAAGCAGCAAGAATACAAACCGGCCAAAACAGCATGGAACATTACTGTCTGTCACACCCTGCCAGCAGCAGGCATACAGTGTGAACAAATAGTACCGGCCACAGGGGGGTCTGTAATTGGACTGAATCTCACCCATGCTTCATGGGTATCTACTCCAAATTTAGCTAAGGGAACGGTACCCTTAGCTGACATCTTTTGGATATGCGGACAAAAAAGGAAACTCCTGTCATCGCTGTCCCCGAATTGGAAAGGCCTTTGTGCTCCTGTGATGCTCACAGGAGCAATAACAGTAATTGAAATGCCAAATTCAATACAACCCATGCCACAGAAACTTCGTAAGAAAAGAGGAATAATGACGTTTAAAACAGACTACAACATCACAGTAAGAAACGGGATACCAGAAGGGATACCCCGACAGTTAGAAGCCATAGACAGTAGCAGAGTTAAAGCAGATGAAGATGCGGATAAATGGGGATGGGCATTGGCTCTGTTTGGGGTTACTCCAAAAATCCGTTCTAGGTTCCAGGAGGTGCAGTGGATTAATTACTTGTGGTATAATCAGCAAAGATACCTGAACTGGACATTGGCAGCAGTAGGAGCCTTAACCGAACAACTGCACGCCACCTCGCTAATGACAATGCAAAATAGATTAGCTATCGAGATGATGATGGCTGATGAACAAGGAGTTTGTATTATGATCAAAGCCACCAAATGTTGCACAGCTATTCCCATGCGTACAGGGGAAGACGGAAATTTGACAGAGCTCTTAATCACACTTGAGGAGATGCAACAGGAACTGTTAAGTAACTCCATAGGAGGGAGAAATGAAACTGACGATTCTGGATACATTGTAGGGAATGGAATGAATATTGGCCCACTGTTTTCACTGTTTGGGACTCTAAGGAGAGGGTGGATATCATGGAAAGACTGGTTATACCAGATAGGTGTAATCTTGGCACTAACAGGGGTGGCGGTCTTGCTGGTAATATGTTGTGGTATTCCCTTGATAAAATTTCTGGTCAATAAATTGATTTCATCCACAGTAGGACAGCTCCCACTGTTAGCCATCCGAGCCCTGGAAGAAAGCACAAACGAAACAGACAGAGAACCAGAATATATGGAAATGGATGAAATACCAATTATCCTCCCCGACAGCCCCCAGCTCCCTAATATTGTGGCGTACACCCCAGATAGGGAGGACTGGGACGGACCGTGCTTGGTGATATTGTAGACGAGGAAGAAGACATGCACGCACATTTACATTCACACACATGCACCCACAAAAATGAGGGATAGGATAGACAATATCTGAAAGAATGACATGGAGCTGTAATAATGAACGTATATGTATATTACTAGGACACAGGAGTAAGGCTGAGAGACCAGACTCCCCTGATCAGGGACCTATGCCTGATCTGCCTCTATCAAGTCTGATTGGACTCTCAGAACTGTTTGGAGAAGAGGATATACAGGAGGGATGGTCGAGACATGATTGGTCGCCACAGCCGCCATCCATCCAGCAGCTAAACCAGTTGGCAACAGAAGGATCTTCATCGTTCCAGCACCTGGCGATGACGGCTTCACAGAATCTGCCTGCAGCAAGAGTCGGCCCGAGGACTCCACCATCACCTGAAGGACCCTTTGGACTCAGGAACACACCCCTTCCGCAGATGCCATGGAGACAGTCACATGTGCCAGTGGCAACGATACCCTCCAGGGGAGGCAGCCAAGGTCGGCCATATGCAGCAACTGCCCGAGTGCATCCTAGACCCAATTCACTGCTAGGCCCTGTCCCCAGCTTTCCACCCCCAAGGCAGGAGAGATATTCTGATCAGCCCAGTACCTCTGGAGGAGGATCAGCAGGGGTGGACCTTAGTCGAACTCACCCACCAGGACAGAGGGGAGCTTTGTACAGGCTACTAAATGCCCAGAGTGTCCCAACCACTTGCCTGTGCGACATCAACAATACTCCCCCCACACACGAAATGCCTTCCCCCTTGTACTTCCTGTCCCCTGGACTGCACAACCTTAATCTGGTCATGGTCACCCCACAGGACATGGCAATCTTGGTTCGAGTGCTTCGTCTTCCACAAGAGTCTGTTCCAAAAACCTTGGAGCAGCTCCTGCCCCTCACAAATCACATTCCCCATGAGCTATTTGAGGAAATCATGCCACAACTAAGTCAGACAGCTGCATACCTGTTCAGGATACACCGTGACAATGCCAACATCTCTTGTGCTCAGGAGGGCCTCCATACTCAACTGTGTGGTCTTCAGTCTAGTATGGACATGCTAGCCTGCATGATGGAGCATATGGAAAGGGAACAGCTAGGGCTGGCCACCACCACCCTGAATGTGGGCAAGAATTCTCTGGGGGCCCTGTACAACCTGGCCAAGCAGCACAAGGAGCTGGAAAGATCCATCAGAGAACTGCACGACTGTCTGAAAGCCAGAATTCCTGATCCTCCCCCCACTACCCCTGAAAGGCCAACCTCCCCATGTTCCCCAACTTCTCCCAAAACTTCAGATGCTGAGTAAATGCTGAGGAGCGCGGACTGACGTAATGGCACTGAACACGAACTATGATCTTGGTTCTTGAGTTTGAATTGCGGACTGGTTTCAGAAATCTGAGTGTAAATAAAAACAAAGAAGGATATATGTTAGTAACGAAAGTTGGGTAAATGTCTGTCCTTACCATCATCTGCGTAACACAGATAAAGCTAAATGCATACACATTGATATCACATTGCAAAGTTATAAAAAGGGGACCCTTACACGGCGTGTTTGTAGATTTAGTAGTAAAGATGCACCATAGGGACCCCTTTTTCTTAAATTATAGCATGCCTCAAGAGACATGCATCGCCTAAATTTGGCGTCTGGCCAAAAAGGGCATTAGAAAACAAGCTGAAAAAGAAGAAAAACAAAGTGGAGAATGTTGAGAAATGGCCTATAATGAAAACCATTATATGATTGACTAAGGCAAATGACTTAAGGACGGACATGAAGGGAAACCATTTATTGTGTTTATCATTTAACTAGACATAGCTGCGCTAACCTTAGAATAGTTTCTTGATTGGTTGACTAAATAGTGGTAACGTAGGGGTTATTTGATGCATTTAAATAATAAATGTGTGACGCTTTAACAAAATAATATGTAGAACCAAGTATAATGGGTTGGAGCCTCTGGTTGAGTGAGTCAATAGATGCCAGAAGATGATTGGTTGCACTGATGTCAATGTGAAGCCTTTACTTTGCCATGATTAAGAGGTTGATGTAACTTGTTTTATGTGACCATTTTAAGTGCCTTGAATTACACCAAAACTCAATGTTTGAATGTCACCTTGCATTGATATAATCCAGCTAATTGCTCACCTTGTGCCTTAGTATGTAGGTTCACCTGCACTGCAATATATTTACCGTGTGAAGTATCACTGATATTCATATCCGCACCAGAGTTATCAGTAAGTCGAGTGCTGTGTTTTTCTTTTTTATTGCAATGCACAAATGAGGATGTCTTGTCAGTAAACAACCCAAGAGTATAGTTGATGTAATGGGACTCTTTCGAGTCCCAGAGGAGGGACTGTAGAAGAATTTTTAGGTCCATATTTGAACTGTGATGAACTATCAAGTGTCCTGATCCGAACTGTATGTCCTCTGGTTGAACTAGCAGGTGTTCAACCCAAAAAAAGGGCTCTATTAGTCATTTAGTCTGTCAGGGGCTTTCCAAGGCCTTTTAGGTGCTTTCCCGCAGGCCACGTGCAGGGGCCTCAGGCCAGCTGCACGTGTGGCTGAGGCCACGTGCGGAGGGGGCCTCAGGCCAGCTGCACCTGTGGCTGAAGGTCTTTTAAAAAAATCAGTTGTAAATCCTTCATGTTTTAATGGGAGCGTTTGTCACATTGAAATAATGGCCTAACACCTGCTTAGGGTTCACTAGAGGACGCTTCCAATAGAAAACCATGTCTTGGGAATGAAATAAATAAAAAAGTCGAAGGAGGAGCGATGCCCGCGGGTCTCCGCGGTTGTCATATTCAGTCTCTCTAGAGGACTCAGTTTGTCTAAGCTTTGTGTCGAAGGCTTAAATAAACTTAAAAACTCTGTGCATTTTATCTTGCTTAAGGCTAAATTATTCTAAAGTGTTGTGTCCTCTTTCTAGCATATCACTTGCAATTAGTTTGTGTTATCTAAAAGACGACATCCTGAGAAGACCAAAAAGACGAGCCGCGACAAGCTCAATGCCTTGTCAATTGCTGACAACTGCATGCACTGGAATTCTGATGGGTCAGGAGTTACTCTATGCCCCCCCCACCAAAAATATCATTTTTATCACAATCAGATTCTGAATAGGTGTTGTTAGTTTGTTGATGTACTCTTTCACCATTCAGTGAAATGGCAGACTGTCTTTACCCCTCAATCTACTGCAGAAGCTAATTCTAGCCTGTTGTGCCCTGTTTGTGCACTTAGACATTATATTTAACTGACAGCTGCATTTCGCAAAAGTGATGCTCTGTTTGTCTGCTATGGGGGCCCCAGGAAGGGCTGTGCCTTGTCCAAGCAAATGCTGGCGTGGTGGGTTGTTAATGCTATATCGCAAGCTTACAGGAACGGCGACTGTCAACCTCCTCCAGTGAAATGTCATTCAACTCGAGGCATATCCACCTCCTGGGCTGCCCTGAGAGATGTGCCACTGACTGACATCTGTACTGCAACAACATGGGCTTCCTCCTGTACTTTTGCCCGCTTCTACAGAGTGAATGTAACTGCTCCTCACCCTGTGGCAACGGCTGTATTATCGGCCTCCTCAAAATGCAGCTGAGGTTGGTAAGTGCACATATGAGGTTTGGTAAGTGCACACTCCTCGTGACCTTGCTGGTATAAGGTCATCCAGGTGCTAAAGCACTGCCCTCTGGCAGTCAGAAGGAATGAAATAGAATGAGAGTTACGTATGTAACTATGGTTCTATGAATTTCGAATGACCGCCAGAGTAGGTTGTCACTCGGAGTCAAGGTGATAAATTCCAAAAGAACTGGGTAACGTGCGCTTATATACTGTTGCTCTCACTCAGATCACACCTACTGACAAGACTTTGTTGGTATGAGACTCGACCTTTGCGCATGCGTGGATGGAATAATCCAGGTGCTAAAGCACCACCCTCTGTCATCCGGAATTCATAGAACTGTAGTTACATATATAACTCTCGTTCTAATCAGAAAAGAATCAATCCCCCCCAACCTATTTTATTTAATAAAAAAAGAAACCCATGTTATTCTTGTTTTGCTGCACAAACTGCAGCAAGAGAGAGTTTATCCTAATAAAAAGACAAGCAGAATCACACCACATCCTTGTTCACTTTTAACTTTTGCCTGCTTGGACCAAAGTCCATAAGGGGAGGTGATGGTCTAGTGGTTAAAGCGTTGGGCTTGAGACCAGAGGATCCTCAGTTTAAATCCCAGCCTGACCGGAAAATCACTAAGGGCCCTTGGGCAAGGTCTTTAATCCCCTAGTTGCTCCCGGTGTGTAGTGAGCACCTTGCACTGCAGCAGCCTGACATTGGGGTGAATGTGAGGCATTGATGTGTAAAGCGCTTTGAGAGTCTGATGCAGATGGAAACGCGCTATATAAATGCAGTCCATTTACTTTATTTACCTCAGGCACATTACAAACAACTCATTTGTTTTTTTCTGGCCAGCAAAAGAAGAAAAATAAAATTAGTTTTAAAAAAATCAACTAAGTCTCTGTAGTCTCTTCACAGGAAAAATTTAAAAGTACATTTTTGGCATTTAAATGTCCAAAACATCCTCAGAGTATGTCGACAATCTTTAATCACCATGCAAGTGATGCACATGCACACAAAAAGCTTCACTTGTGAAACATGTTTTGCTGGCACAGAGTCCAGATCTGATACTTTCAGTTTCCTCAGTATTAAGGCCCTGTCACACCATGTCGATTTAGTCTGCATATGCCAACCGTATTAAAAAAAATGCTGGCATAAGTCTAATACGTTAAGGGTAAGGTTTTTTTTTTTTTTAATGAGTTAAGAGCATTTTGAAGCTCACTGATGTAAGACCTAATACGCTGAGCTCCTTGAAAAATTTTGGGCATGCTGAAAATTTTTCAACAAGTGCCAACGTATGACTCATACGTTCCGCACATGCAGGACATAAGTTGTAAGTAAGTTTTGTGATTGTTGGCACAAATTTCTTGTAATTTATTCATAAGTCTAAATACGTCCATTAATGCTGTCCATTGATTGCATGAGGACTGCAGTCCTCATGCAAACACACTGGATGAATCTCAATTCTACCCCTTGGCCCTTCTCCTTACCCCTTCCCCTCCATTTTGCGCAGGCATGAGAGACAGAGGGGTGTCTCAATTCTCTTTTTGGAGCGAGGCGGAGGAGTAGGCGGAGGGCTACAAACCCCTCAGTTTGGAGTGAATCTGGATGCACGCTCCGTTCGGAGGGGTAGGAGGAACTTATTGCTGTCTCCGAAAAAACACACATGGCCGCACAAATGAAGCGGCTTTCGGTAAAAATTATGCTGTTTAGAAAGTTATAACTTCCCCAAAAACTTTACAGGCAGTTGTCTATGACAGCAACATGTATGCTGCTGGATGCATGTTGCGTATATTGTCGTTCTGAAGAATATCGTAACGACGCTCGTGCGCTGAGGCGTTATAATGCACACACACACGAACGCTACAATAAGACACTTTTATATCTCACAACGGAGAAAATCATGATAAAGGATAAGCACGTTAATTTGTATGTTCATAAATCTTTGGATAACATCGATCCCTGCGGCTGGAGTGCTTCACGCGCCATGCCTCGTGTCGAGTCTGCGGCTGGAGTGCTTCACGCGCCGTGCCTCGTGTCGAGTCTGCGGCTGGAGTGCTTCACGCGCCGTGCCTCGTGTCGAGTCTGCGGCTGTGAGTGCTTCACGTGCAGTGTTGAGTCTGCGGCTGTGAGTGCTTCACGCGCCGTGCCTCGTGTCAAGTCGACGGCTGTGAGTGCTTCACGCGCCGTGCCTCGTGTCAAGTCGACGGCTGTGAGTGCTTCACGCGCCGTGCCTCGTGTCAAGTTGACGGCTGTGAGTGCTTCACACTCCGTGCCTCGTGTCAAGTCGACGGCTGTGAGTGCTTCACACTCCGTGCCTCGTGTCAAGTCGACGGCTGTGAGTGCTTCACACTCCATGCCTCGTGTTACTATTTACACTGCGTGATTCACGCTTTGTCTTTCCATCTGTAACCGTCTGGGCTTGCATTAGCCATCTGCATGCAGTCCACAATGTTGACAGGGCCTTTGTTGCATGGCTGTAGTACCTGTTTGGCTTGAGCCCAGATGGACATATGTTTTGCCCCCCGTGTCTTGGGATCGGACACCTGAGGGAAGCCCTGACTGGCAATGCCTGCCTTAATTGTGCCAGCATGCCACTGGCAGAGAGATTTGCTAGACTTGCGGCATTGGAAAGTGGAATATCTAGTGCAAGTTTGGCCTCCAGCCCCAGGAAGGAACCAAAGCGCCGTAAACACCCACATGCAGGAGCCCCTTCTGCTAAGAAGGTTACTCATGACCATGCTTTGGCTGAAAAGGTCGAAATGTTGACTTCTCAGTTTACTCAGATTAAGTCCTTGCTTCTGAATCTACAGCCTAGGGATGCAGTGACAGTTCCTGTTGTCCCTAATGAGGCTGATCAGACCAATGTAGTTACAGCAGGAGGAAGATGTCGTGTCTATTGCCGCGACTGATTCCTTGTACATGACAAGTGATACAAACTGTGTGGAGGATGAGGATGAGAGGGGTCTTTCTCCAAGCCATTCATTAGTGGGTTCTCACACCTCTGAGGCAGAGTCCCTGCCGCAAACCGGACCTGGACTATCCTTTGTCAAGCAAGCTGTTCAGTTGGCTTTATCCAGGCTTGGGGTCGACAATCCCCCTGCGGAAACCACCACTTCAAGTGCCTTTTTCAAAGTCACTCAGAAGTCTGAGTTCACACCACAGCAACCAACCAGTCCCGCTTTACGACAACTGTCGTAACAGCCAGGCTTTGAGTGGCATTTTTCCTCCACGAATCTGAGGAAAGTGATATGTATCTGTAACACACAGATCAGTGTCCGGACTTATAAAACTTGCATGATGTCGAAAAAAAAAAAAAGAAAGAACACTTTGCGATAAGCATTTTAAAAACTCAGTAACGATCACGATTAAACAGTACAACACTAACCCCCCACCCCACCCCCCAAATGATGAAATCCGCGGAATTCACAGCCCTGGTAGCTCTTCGTCTCACCCTCAAATGGTGCGTTCATGGTCACTTCTGTGTGTCTGTGGGGGTGGTACACCTGCTCTATTTTGCAAGACAGCTTTCACATCAGCAAGAAATATTGTCATGTTTTAATATTGCGAGATCTTGTGCCATGAGCTCTCATCACACCCCTAACTAATACATCAGCTAGATAGATAGATACTTTAACGATCCAAAAGAAAATTTAAACACCCCGTAGCTCAAGACACATCATTATACATTCATGGTGAGGGTACCTCCAATCAAAAGACCTTTCAAACACAAGGTAACCTCACCTGTTTGACACGTGAGCGACCAGGAGATCCTCTGCGCTTCACCTTCTCTCTGTCGCTTTTGAGAGGTTCAAAAGGAAGTGAATCATCTGTTTCAGTGAGCAGGTTATCAGTGTGAGAGCGACCAGTAGGTACAAGACCAAGGTCCATGGAGAGTTGAGGATCTGGTTCTCCTGGAGAGCCCAGAAAGCCACTACTACTCTCATCCCCATGACTCATGTTGGACATATCATCCAGTAGCAGATCCGGTTTAACCTCTTGATCATGCTTGATATGCTCATTTTCTTTCATTGGCTCATCATCATCCTCTTCATCATCATCCTCATCTTCCTCTTCCTCTTCCTCAGAGTGAGGTAGTAGCCTCCGTTTCTCATCCACAGCAGACAGGGCCTCTTGTGTGCCTACAGACAAAGTAACTAGAGAAACAGGAGGAGGAGACTGAGGTTCCTGATATGAAGCTCTCGCTTGTCGATCAGATGCTGGCACAGGAACCATTTTGTCCAAAGAGGGAGGAGGAGCTGATAACTTTGGTGGAAAATTATTCATCAGTTCTGTTACAGCTGTGCCATCAAAGCCATGCTTTAGTAACTGGGGTGAATGTTTCACTTGCACTGAAGGTTTGGTCTCCTGCTTGTCCTCCATATTCAAGTGGTCCTGCTGTGGCATCACTGTTTGTTCACTCTCAGGACCTTTAGACTGTGTCTCTGCTATGGATTCCTTGGAATAGGACGACAGCTTCACCTGGGTGACTGCTTTTTCTACTCTCTCAACAGGTAGACAAGAGGGCCTTTGACCTGCAATTGCACAGTCTATATTTTAGGTTATGGAAAGACAATTATTGGCAACATTCATAAATATATCCTGTGATATGGTACCCAATCATATAAGAACATACAGTCAGGTCCAAGTATTTGGACAGGGTCTCAATTTGTATAATTCACCCACAAATGGCCATAAATCCTAAATGTTTAATGTGATATTTTTAACCACTATGAATTAAATCTAAAATGTCTACACTACACGTACATATGTTGTTTCAACTCCACTTTTAGAGTATGAAGGTAAAATTACAAAAAATAATTTTTATTTAAATTATGAACCTGAGTATATTACCATCATGTGTTCATCAGAAAATATATACTGTATATTTCCCAGAGTATAAGTCACTGGGGGGTTGGTTTTGTTTGTTTGTTTGTTTGTTTGTTTTTTTGCTAGTTTGGGAGGTCCCGCAACATACAATCTGGTGCAATTTATATACAAATAATAAAAATAATAATGACAACAACAACAACAACAACATGTTCATCGTGTTGCTCATAGCTGACATTTTTCAAGGGTGGTAATAAATTAAACAAACCCTGTATAAACAGTTGGAATGGCGTGTGAGTCCTGAACATTTTTAGAACCTTTGACCTCAACAATTTTTAGTAGAGGAACTCAACCTGTTTATTTCCTGTTAATTATGTAATTTTTTTATTATTAACTTACTGTACTGATTTATTTATAAATCGTTTAGCTTATTGTTATACAGGGGTGGTGGCCGAGTGGTTAATGCACTTGGTTTCAGTTCAGAAGGTTCCAGGTTCAAATCCCCACCCCTGCCACATTTCCCCACGTAATGTGGAGTTGCGTCAGGAAGGGCATCCGGCATAAAACCTGTGCCAATTCAACATGCAGATCCACCTTGGATTTGCTGTGGCGACCCCGAGTGCAAACAAGGGAGCAGCTGAAGGGACTTACTTACTTTTAGGTTATTGTTATCATGTACACACTATTATTATTACTACTACTATTTTGTCATTTGATTTTTTTTGTTTGTTTTTAAATGGACCACAATGTAAATAAGTGTTCACTTTGTGTCATCTATGTATTTTTAATGTATTTACAATTATATTATGTACTTACATTGAACTTACTAAATAAAAATCATACTAAAAAGATGATTTACCATGCCCTGCTGTTATGGCATGTTACTTCAGAATGTAATTAGCAATATTAGCCAATATCCATAGTTTCTCTGAAAATATTAGGCCTATCAACATTCTGTTTTGGCCAAAATACATAAGCATACCAAATGGCAAATGTCAGCTGTCCCCAGTCGCATGCACACAGAGCTTTTTGTTTTTCTGCATTCTGCTGCAAGCAGGTGCTTTTAATTTTTACACACCCACAAACTGAGACGCGGCGGAAAACATCAAAAGCAATATTCACTCATGGTAACAACAACGGCAAATGCCAGCTGTGCTCTGTCCGTGATGGACGTTATACACACGCACGCATGGAGAGGTTCCCGTCTTTTCTGCAAACTGCCGAAAGCAGGTGCTTCTCTTTTTAGACACAAACAGAGATGGTGACAGAAGACAAACGCTTTATACATTTCACTCATGGTGCAGCTGACTTAACTCAGTCATGGTAACAGCAACACGGACTAAACCAACTGAACTACAAAAATACCTACATTAATAACACTAACAACACTTTGGCGCTAACATGAACCACAATAACATTTAAATTCAAATTTATTCATTTATATAGCACCAGTTCACGACCATATCACCTCAACGTGCTTCACACGCCACAGAAAAACAAAAGAATTAAAAGATTAAAACATGATAAAAACCAATCTATAAAAAAAGAAATAAAAATACATAATATACATAAAATACAAATGATAAAACAGGGAAAACAAGTGGGT
Source organism: Thalassophryne amazonica (assembly GCF_902500255.1). Classification (NCBI taxonomy): domain Eukaryota; kingdom Metazoa; phylum Chordata; class Actinopteri; order Batrachoidiformes; family Batrachoididae; genus Thalassophryne; species Thalassophryne amazonica. The sequence continues at coordinate 69,044,207 of NC_047108.1, forward strand.
CTTAAGTTTAGATTTAAAAGTCTCCACAGTGCCCAACTGCCATATGTGCAGCAGGAGATCGTTCCACAGGGCAGGGGCACGATAGGAAAAGGCTCTGACCGGCTGACTTTTTATTCACCCTAGAAACACAAAGAACTCCCATATCCTGTGAATGCAGGGCCCGAGCCGGTACGTAGGGCTTAACCTGGTCCGCCATGTAGGGAGGTGCCAGTCCGTGAACTATTTTATAGGCCAGTAACAGAACCTTAAAATCCAATCTTGCAGAGACACAAAGCCAATGATGGGATGCTAAAATGTGCGAAATATGATCAAACTTTCTGCTGCATGTCAAAAGTCTGGCAGCAGCATTTTGAACCAGTTGAAGACCCTTTATGCTGGACTGCGGTAAACCAGAAAATAAAGCATTGCAATACTCCAATCTGTAAGAGATAAATGCATGTGTCAGAGTCTCAGCATCAGCCATAGACAGGATGAGACGAATCTTTGCTGTATTTCGCAGATGGAAGAAAGCAGTCCTTGTAATGTCTCTAATGTGGAGGTCAAAGGACAACGTAGGATCAAAAATTAACCCAAGATTCCTCACTTTGTTCGTATGATGTATAACACACGAAACCCCAAACTCCAATGATGCATTGCAGCATAATGTCCATTGTTTACTGGTTAGCTAAAATCACCAATTTCTCCAAACAATATTTGTCCTATCCATTTCTGCAGCGTTCATCCTTGACCCAAAATACATAAGCATACCAAAACAGCAAATATCAGCTCCACGTGGCTATTATAATCTAGAGAATAATAATAAGCAGCATGGTGGTGTAGTGGCTAATACTATTGAGCAAGAAGGCCCTGGAATTGCTTCTTGCCTGGTCTTTTCTGTGTGGAGTTTGCATGTTCTCATGTGTTCTGGCTTCCTTTCACTTCCAAAGACATACACATTAGGTAAATTGGGAACTTCACAGCTGTCGCACCTTGATGATTTAGCCAGCATATACTGGCGTATAAGAACACACAGAATATGATGGATACGTCGAATAAGTTATACAGCTGTCACACCATGACGATTTAGCCAGCGTATGCTGACAGCCCCGTTTCCACCAAGTGGTCCAGGTCAGTACTGCATGGTATGGTACGGGCCAGAACAGTTAAGTCTGGCTTGATTTGTGTTTCCACCACCGGCAAAACCCTTTTGTTTGGCAGGCGGAACACATCAGCGAGCATGCGTACGGTGTCGTGCCCTCTTCCCTCCACATGGAGGACAGAATAATTTAACATTTCTTAACAAAAAAAATAAATAAATAAATTTGTCTTTGTAGATCATGGGATTTATTTTCATCACATGCAGACTGCTAATCGACTGTTTTCAGTTGTTCAGCCAATCAATGGACAGCATCAACGGGCATATTTGACTTATGCATAACTTACAAGAAACTTGCGTAAACAATTGCATAACTTACCTACAACTTATGGTCTGCGTATGCGGGATGCAACCACTATACGCTGGCATATGTCAAAAATACTGTGCATGCCCAAATTTTTTGACGTACTCGCCGTATATCAGCGTGCTCTTAACTTATACAAACTTACCCATTAGGTGTACACCAGCATATGCAATACAGTCGACATATGCTGGCTAAATCGTCAAGGTGTGACAGGAGTGTTAAACTGACCGCAGGTGTGTATGTTTATCTGTCTACGTGTGGCTCTCAGACTGGCATCCTGTCCAAGGTGTACCCCACCTCACACCCTATGACTCCTGGGATAGGCTCCAGCACCCCCACCCCCCGCCATGACCCTTGATTGGAGTAAGTAAAATTAGTTCATTATAATAAGTATTTATGTAGGGCTTTCTCAGGAATCAAAGCACTAAACAAAATAAGCTGCAGTAATAGAAAAATAAATGCTAACAATAAAAAGTACACTGCAACAATGCACAAAACCCCAAATTAAAGAGGTGACAAAGAAAATGAGGTGTGACTTATACTTTGGTGTGACAAATGCATTATTCCTTGCCATGCGTTTTTTTTTTTTGACAGGTCCAACATACTCCTAAAAATCCAGTAATCTCTATAGTGTGTGATGCCTTTACCTGTAGAGTCATGAGGCGCAGTGGGAGTCTCAGAGGTCAATGTTTCTGATACTGACTGTGGCTCTGACTCCATGGTGTTCATATTAAGCTGTGTTGTCTCAGCAACTTCAGCCTCCATGCCTGAAGAAGAAGAGGGGAAAAAAAAAACCCCACAGAGGTTACTTCATAACATATAAAAGTGCGAGGTTCCGGGAACCACGTGACCAAGATGGCGGCTTAGCGTTGTGGCTCCGACACCGTGTCCTTGTTTTTATAAACAAAACCCTTATTAACTGCCAACTTTCACTTTACACGCTGCGTGGGGGTCATGTCAAAAGACAACGTTCATGAAACAGTGCGATCTTTTCACCCGCGAACGCAAAACGAGTACCAGAACAACCCCGACAAATCTCCAGGATAGCACGGATGCTAATGCTACTACTAACACGGAGAGTGCTAATATGGCTAGCATCGAAGATGTACTGTCGGAACTAAAGTCAATGCGCTCAGACTTTGGAGGAAGACTCGATGGTATTGACCAAAGATTGAGCAACATGTCATCCGCCCTCACAACGTTAGAGAGTAGCCTAACACAGACAATACAAGACGTCTCAGCAAACACGACTCGCATTGAGCAGGCCGAAGCCCACATTGCCGCATCCGAAACTAAACAGGAGGAAGCCGACACAACTCTACAAACCGCTCTTAAGCGCATTGCTTCCCTGAAGGCTAAATCGGAAGACGTAGAAAATCGTGGAAGACGTAAAAATCTCTGCGTGTTTGGAATATGTGAAGGAGTCGAGGGGAATAGCGGACTTATCGACTATATCACTGAGATGCTACCGAAATGGCTGGGCCTGATGCACCGTTCATTTACATTAGAACGAGCACACCGTACATTAGCAACAGCCAGACCGGGCCAGAACAGAGCCGTCCTGATCCGGTTTCTATACTTCCAAGAGAGAGAGTTTGTTTACCGAGAAGCAAGAAAACAACAAATTTTGCACGATGGTCAGAGGATCACGTTTGCACAAGACTTCTCGGCCGAAACAGCCCGGACAAGAAAGAACTTTCAACTCGTCATCAAGAACTTCATCGACATTAACGCTTTCCGTGGGTTTCAATACAATCCATGCAGGATCAGAATTCTCCATGACAGCAAGATCCATCTTTTTTCCACACCTAAGGAAGCAGAGGAATTCTACAGGCGATGCCAAGGTTCCACGGAGGTCACCGGCGACGTTTGAATTGAAATGTGTGGAAATATGTGGATCTAGAATTTATTGATATAAAACAAACATTTCTAAGCAGGTGATACCTGATAAATACAGGGTTTGTTTTTGTTTTGTTTTTTTCTTCTTATGCCTATATTTTCACTTAAAAACATTTTTTGTTTATTTACCAAGCTAAGCTTCAGTAACTCAAGTTTATAGTTGGCAGTTATAATTTGGATAACAACAACAATATGTACAGTATACTGTTATTTTTACATCTTTCATTGTTATACTTATTTCAAGGGGGTTAAGAGACATTAGAACTAACATGGTGTTGGGGTGCCGATGTTGGAACAAGGGAGAACGGTCATGCTGGTTAGCTTCTCCCCAGTACTGTGATCGGCATCCTGGGGAACTTCAGTGTTCAAAGGGGTGGGGTTCTCATTCCACTGGGGTGGGTAACAGGAAGCTTAAAATATGTTCTGGGTTCAATGTGTGTGTATATATATGTGTATGAATGTATATGATTGTGTAAATGTGCACTTTATCAAGGAAAGAGGTATGGTGATTTTTGGTCCTAATCTTGTTGATCATAAATCACTAAATGGGAAGTAAAAAAGAAAATTTCGATGTTCTTATTACAAGCTGGAATGTCAGGGGAATGAGAAAATTAAAGTGAAAAAAATATTGAATAAAGTTGTTTAAATCTAAAATTATTTACCTACAAGAATCACACCTGACTACGCAAGATATCAAAATACTAACCAAAAGATGGCCTGGCCAAGTGTTTCATGCCTACTTCACTAGTCATGCCAGAGGGGTCTTAATTTTGATTCATAAATCAATACATTTCGGAAATCCAAGGTTATTATTGATCCAGGAGGAAGATATATTATATTACAAGGTACTATGCTCTCTCAAAAGATAAATCTTATAAATATTTATGGCCCCAACTACGACTCCCCATCTTTTTTTGAAAATCTTTTCTTAATATTTCCACTTTAGATGGAATGTGTATCATGGGGGGAGACTTTAATTGCACTCTCAACCCAGTTTTAGACCGTTCATTTCAAAGTGATAGCACACATATGAAAACCAGGAAGATACTACATAACTATATGAAAGATACAAAACTACATGATATATGGAGGATTAGAAATCCAAATAATATTCAATATTCTTGTTTTTCAGGCAGCTGTAAAAGCCACTCGCGCATTGACTATTTTTTAGCATCCGTAGATTTGGAGCCACAAGTGAAAGAGTGTTGGTATAATAGCATTGTACTGAGTGATCACGCGCCGATCTCTGTTACAAGATACAATTGGGTAAAATAGTGTATAGTCCAAAAAGATGGAGATTACAGACCTTCTTGTTACAAGATGAAGTATTCGTAAAATTTGTAGAAAAATGTATTGATAATTATTTTGACTATAATAAAGAAGAAACATCTGCTAGTATTAGATGGGAAGCTTTTAAAGCTTATATACAAGGCAAAATTATAAGCTTCATAGGGACTAGAAATAAAAAGTATAACAGGGAGATTCAATTAATGGAACAACAAATTAAAACTTTAGAAAATTAATTTTATAACACTAATGACCCAGACAAATTGCAAAACTTAAGAATTATGAGAGCTAAATATGATAAACTAACAACTGAAAAAGTAGCAAAAAGTTTAATGTGGACAAAGCAAGCATATTATGACGAGGGAGAAAAAGCAAGTAAACTGGAAGCCTGGAGGATTAAAAAAAAAAAAAAATGCAATCAGACAGAGCAATTCTTAGTATAAAAACGAATTTGGATGATCTAACTTGTGACCCTCTAGAAATAAACGATAGTTTTAGGAGATTTTATGAACATTTGTAATCAGAATGTAACGTGAACGAAGAAATCCAAAACAACTTCCTGGATAAATTACAATTTCCAAAACTGTCAGAGGAAGATAATGAAATACTGGACAGGACATTGACAATTACTGATATAAAAGAAGCAATAGGAAGTTTGAACAGCGGCAGAGCACCGGGCCAGATGGGCTATCGGTAGAATTTTATGATGTTCAAAGATAAAGTAGCCGAGCCACTCTTAGACATGTTTAAAGAATCATACAAAATTGGGACCCTCCCAGACACCCTAAGATTAGCAACTATCACCTTCATTTTGAAACCTAACAAACCACAAACAGACTGTGCATCATACAGGGGAATGTCTCATGGGATGTGATTTGAAAATATTGTGCAAAGTGCTCTCCAAAAGACTAGAAAGGTCTGTACCCAAATTGATATTGGATGACCAACAAGGATTCGTTCAACAGAGACAAGGCTATCATAATATCAGCAGTGGTGTCAAAAGTACACACATTTGTTACTTAAGTAGAAGTATAGATACTGCAGTTTAAAAACACTCTGGTAAAAGTTGAAGTATCAACTTGACCTCTTTACTCAAGTAAAAGTGAAAAAGTATGTGCTCCAAAACCTACTTAAAGTATAAAAGTATAAAGTAACCTTTAAAAAAAAAAAAAAAAAAAGTAGATGCCACTATATGAATTGAAAGCTTAATTTAAAAACTGATTCGTTCTACATGTGGCCCAAGACCCAAAACCCAAAATTACCCCCCCAACACCACCTGCACGAAAATGTTTCAATTCTAGAAGCTCTGAAATGCAATCTGGGACTATTCCAGACAAACTGCAGTGAGTGCAGCATCCATTTAGTGAGAAAAAAAAAAACAAAACAGCTTTCCTTATTCAAATTCATTCCAGTAGTATTCTGCTCTTACTAGGATGCAGCAGTTTTCTAGTTTGTCAGATAGTTCTGGAGGAAATCACTGAAGAAATTAAACTGAAAATATGGTTTGACCGAAACAAACTGTCATTAAATAAGACAGGGATGAAGTGGAGGTGTAAGAGTCACTAGGTGTTCACAGGAAACATTTATTTATTTATGTATTTATATATGTATGTTCATTGTTAGTTGCTTTTATATTTTCTGTTGTGTTTCTATTCAGGTTCTTTTTGCCTCTTTCTCTAAAATTGTATATAATAATCATTAGATTATTCATATATAAACAAAAATAAATTTAAGAAATATTACAATTTGAAAACAAATGCACCCGAACGTGACGAGAGCTGCTTAATGCTAACTTTTAACATTGAAAACGCCATAGACATGCTAACGCGTTAGCGTCGCTCCCGTTTTTAAGTTATAAAATACATCTATCAACTGTTTCAGAAGACCATAACAGATCGGTTTAACATAGAAAAGGTAAATAATACTCACAGAAGTATGCTCTTTAGGGTTTTAGCAGGGGAAAATTAAGCGAAAGAAAGAATAAACGAAGCAATAGGTCGAAGCATTGCTTCAATCTGCGAACCACTGCTTGGATTAGTTCACGGTTCAAAGCAAAGCCGCGCTGCAGAAAAGTTGATTACAGGCGCACATGACGTAAAATATATATATAAACATTAAACTGAAGCCAAGAGTAACGAGGCTGTTTGTTTTAAAAATGTAAGGAATAGAAAGTACAGATACTTGTGTGAAAATGTAATGAGTAGAAGTCTGAAGTAGGCAGAAAAATAAGTAAAGGAGTAAAGTATAGATACCTAAAAAGTGTACTTAAGTACAGTAACGAAGTATTTGTACTTCGTTACTTGACACCTCTGAATATCAGACGTGTGTTAAATGTATTATATGAGAAACATAATGCTCGTGATACAGCAGTATTGTCAGTAGATGCACGTCAAGCGTTTGATAGGATAGAATGGCACTACCTGTTGAAACTACTCCCAAGATATGGAATGGGGGAAAACTTCATCAAATGGATTAAATTGTTATATACAAAGCCCACTGGCCAAGTTTTAACTAACAATAACCTCTCCAGACCATTTCATTTACAACATTCCACAAGACAAGGGTGCCCCTTGTCACCAATTCTTTTCATACTAGCTATGGAACCCCTGGCTATAGCGGTGAGAGCTCAGGTAGGACTCTTGGGAGTCAACATTGGTGGTAGAAATCATTTGATATCCTTATTTGCGGATGACATAATATTCTTCTTAACAGACTTAAAGAACACTATTCCTAACCTGATGACCCTGCTTGAGAAATTTGGCGAACTGTACGTTAACGCAAAGACGTTTGTTAACTGCAACATTTGCAAGTCGGACCTCGCATGGCACGGGAGTACGACGGTAATGATGCATCTCAAATGAAAGCATGTCGGAGTCATCAACGAGGAAGGGGAGAGCTCAGTGTCTGGGCAAGTTAACAAATCTTTATTTTTGTTTAAGCAGTCGTAACGTCTCAGTATGACAAGTCAGGCAGTGATATGAAGCTAGTCAGGCTCAGGCTGTCTGCGCGTCTCCCAGAGCAGTAAGGTGAGGGGCAGAGAGTGAGAGAAAAAGAAAACAGTAACAGCACCGACAGTTTTTTATTAATGTTGTCAAAGTCCGACCATCGACATTAACGCTTGTCCGAGACAAGTGTAAAATGTGATCAGACAAGTAACAGCTCTAAATCGTTGTCCGACCGGACAAGTGGCATTTTTTTTTTTTTTTGGTTTAAAACATTCAAATTCTTCTCGCACAACTGTTAAATAAAGTGATGGAAGGAGAGAAAAATTGTTTCCCTGGCACATTTTAAAAAATTCCCCGCTAATCCGATTAATCGTGTCGAAACCCCATCAGATTAATCGATGATCCAAATAATCGTTTGCTGCAGCCCTACAGTTCATACCAGGTAGGATGGATGGAGGATTAAAATTATGGAAAAACAAACAAAGGCATTCAGACAATTAAGGACCTATATGTAGATGGAAAACTGCTTACATTTAATGAACTGTGCGAAAAATTTCAAATCCCCAAAAAGCACTTTTTTAAATATTTACAATTAAGAAATTTCATATCATCAAAATATGGAGAAAGTACGAACATCCCCTGTCTATCAACAATTGAAGAAATTACTATAAAACGCCAGAAAGGGAAAGGTCTATTATCAAAATTTTACAACCTGCTCATGGTCCATTCTAAAGAGTCAACATTAGATAAATTGAATGCTTGGAGGAATGACTTGCATGAAAATATAAGTGAAACTGAATGGAACGAAGCATGTTTAAGAGCACAGAAAGAAACAATAAATACAGTTTGTACTTCAATACAAATGGCTAACAAGGACATATATAACTGCTGAAATACTTCACCATATCTCTAATAATATTCCCGACACTTGTAATAAATGTGGTAACTTTAAAGGAACTCTTTTACACTGTCTTTGGGAATGTGCGACAATTCAAATTTTTTGGAAAAATGTAATTCAATGCCTAACGGAAATATTTACTATAAAGATTCCACTTTGTGCAAAATTATGTATATTAGGAATATATCCTGATGGCCTACTGCAAAAAAAACAAAACAAAAAAACAAGTGAAACTATTGGATTTTGGACTTTTACAAGCTAGAAGAGTTATTGCTCTGAATTGGAAGAATATTGAAGCTCCTTCCCCAGGACAGTGGATTAAGGAACTTTCAGAATGTATAGGTCTTGAAAGACTGACATATATAGCCAAAGGTAAACAAAAAGATTTTGTTAAATTGTGGGAACCATATTTGAATATTATATCTATGAAATACAGAAGTCATCTCTACATTATTATTATTATGCATTGTCCTTTTTGTTACTGCTGAATAGTGATATTTGAGTGGATCATGATGATTGCACAATGTAAGGTTTATATGTGCACAAGTATGGATGTGTGTGTGCGCGCGCGCGTGTGTGAAAGGTACTGTTCTTCTTGTATATTGACATGTTCATATTGTCAATTTTCCATATTGTTATATCTTTGCAAGAACATTTAATAAAAATACTGGGAATATACATACATACATACACACATATATATACATACACACATATATATACATACACACATATATATACATATGAGGTCTGTCCGTAAAGTATCGTACCTTTTTATTTTTTTCAAAAACTATATGGATTTCATTCATATGTTTTTACGTCAGACATGCTTGAACCCTCGTGCGCATGTGTGAGTTTTTCCATGCCTGTCGGTGACGTCATTCGCCTGTGAGCACGCCTTGTGGAAGGAGTGGTCCCGCCCCCTCGTCGGATTTTCATTGTCTGGAAATGGCGGAATGAAAAGGACTTTTTTTCCATCAGAATTTTTTCAGAAGCTGTTAGAGACTGGCACCTGGAAACCATTCGAAAAATTTATCTGGCTTTCAGTGAAAATTTTACGGGCTTCACAGAGAATAAGGACTTTAACTACAGGTTTAAGGACCCCTTTAAAGGACGGTCGGTGCGCCGCGCTGCGAGCTGCGACACAAACCACTGGATTTAAAAAATTCCCCGCTAATCCGATTAATCGTGTCGAAACCCCATCAGATTAATCGATGATCCAAATAATCGTTTGCTGCAGCCGCGCGGCTTTCCATGACAAAATCTCTTGTTAAAAGTGAAATCTGCCGGAAAATGGCTGATGTCCAGGTCTTGTGATAACCAGAGAAAGAGCACACGACGGTCTCGTATCCACAGAGCCATCAGCTTAGAAATGATCCAGTGGTTTGTGCCGCATCGTCGCAGCTCGCAGCGCGGCGCACCGACCGTCCTTTAAAGGGGTCCTTAAACCTGTAGTTAAAGTCCTTATTCTCTGTGAAGCCCGTAAAATTTTCACTGAAAGCCAGATAAATTTTTCGAATGGTTTCCAGGTGCCAGTCTCTAACAGCTTCTGAAAAAATTCTGATGGAAAAAAAGTCCTTTTCATTCCGCCATTTCCAGACAATGAAAATCCGACGAGGGGGCGGGACCACTCCTTCCACAAGGCGTGCTCACAGGCGAATGACGTCACCGACAGGCGTGGAAAAACTCACGCATGCGCACAAGGGTTCAAGCATGTCTGACGTAAAAACATATGAATGAAATCCATATAGTTTTTGAAAAAAATAAAAAGGTACGATACTTTACGGACAGACCTCGTATATATATATATAAGTGCATTATTTTACTCAGGCAATAAAACAAAATATGACATACAAGTTTTGTCAACTTTGCCTGATGTTGAATCCAACTCAGACTTACCCAAGTCCATTGGCGTCTGTTCAGCTATGGCCTGAGCCTGACCCATCTCGACTGTGCTCCTTTCTCTGGATGTTACCTCCGATAAATCTGTCTGCTCTTCTGTGACCATTTCTGCAACTGTTTGGATTGTCATCTCAGCCAAATCAATCTGACCTGATGCCTCCTTAGATGACTCTTTTGTTTGTGTCTCTGTTGTGCATGGTTGAGTGACAAGTTGCTGCTGATCCTCCTTACAAATCAGGCAAATATACTTGTGTTCAGGAAGCTCCCCCGGTAAAGCACACTCACTATGCATACACCTAAAAGCATAATGAGACAAAGACAGAATAATTTATGAACATGTGAGTGACAAACCAGCACACGACTACTTGTCATGAAAAGTAATACACTTATATGTTGGACTGACCTCTGGCACCGGCTACAGCACAGAAGAACACACGGATCGGCTGCTTTGCTGCACACGCCACAAGAAGAGGTGCGGTGAGTCTGACAATTCTCACATATAGTGTAGTTGTCAAACCACTGGGCTGATCCTGCCAGTGCCAGTCCACGAATACCACACACTGTACATATACGACACCTCTGGCAAGGTACCAGTGATAGAGATAAAAATGCAAACCATTTAATCAAATTAATGTATATGGGGCTCTCTTTCAAAGCTGACAGATGAATAAGAAAACTGCACTTACTCTACATTTCCAAGGATCAGAGGGAAGAGAATCCATGGCTGGTTGGAGACAGAAGGTGTGGTAGCCCTTATCACAGGCATCACATACCAACATTTTGGAGTCTTCACCCGGTTGCCTTGGAAGAAAAAAAAACAAAACACAAAATTATTCTCAAATATGAGAACTCCCCACTTTCAAACAACACTGTAAATAACATGAAAACATTAAATGCTAAACTGTAGGACCTTAAACTGGGTGCGGCATAAAATGATTGAAGTGGTCACCTGCAAGTCTGGCACACTTTACACTCTGGGCACTGCCACCCTGCCCGTTGGATGGGTGTGGCACCAATCTCCAGACAGGCTGCATGATAATGCAGGCCGCAACCCGTACAGAACAACAAGTCTCTCAGCTCCTTTACAGAATCACACACTGCACACCCAGCCTCCTCACCTGTTGATGAAAGGCATACAAATTACAATTAAACTGACAAAACAAAAAAAAGTTTATTTTGGTGCTTTGGAATATGGCATCAAACAATTTGTGCATCAGGTCATTTGTAAAGGTGTCTCCCATTTTAAGGAAAGTAGATATGAAGTTGAAAACTACTTTAAGAAGACAGCATTTGCCACACATGAATTCACTGTTTTATGACAAAACAAAGCTACATTACAAGATTTTGTAAGACTGTTAATAACTAATGACCATTTAAAAACACACACACACAAAACAACATATTGTTCAATTTACAGGAACTTTGAGAATATCCTACAGCTTTGGACCAGATTGCTACTGTCAAGTCTGGGAGCATTCCCTGGTGCTGTGCTTCGCCACATACACAACACCACCAAACCGCCTCGGGTCCTGGACGGCAACCACCCAGGCAGACAACCTGTCCATTCCCACATCTCTGAAATAACCATCTATCTGCCGCAACCAAGTGAAATGTGAACGTCCCCTTCACGAGCTACTTGGGTCAACACTCATGCACCTGCACACTGCATCATGTGTAAAGAAACGTGCCACAAGGCCAAAATGTCAAAGCTGCCACTTCCTCATAATGCAAGTGATAGACCTCATCTTAGTCTCTCCAAGTAGCTACACAATTGACACAAAGCTATTCTAGTGTTAAGTATCATCCAAAGAGACTTAGTACCAAAGACATCCAGTCATTGCCTTAGGTCACTAGTTAGCTACCGAGTATCTCTGAATGTTACAGTTGCAATTATATTATACAAGGTGTAAACACATTTCATTCATAATACAAAATACAAAGCAGCAGTTTCAAACTAAAAGGGCAGGAGGCAGTCTGTTTTTATTGCAGCCAGTCTCCACCAAATAAAAGCATTTTATGTAGAAGGGACGAGTTCGTCAGTGAACTGTAAGAAGGTTGGTAGGAGTGAAACTTGTACCCTCTCACCCCTTTCTGGTACAAGTTTGGGAACACTGCTATAAAATGAGTACGTTCAAAGTAAAGCCATCACAAGTCTGAAAAAAAGAGTGTTTTTTTTTTTTTTTTCTTACCCAACCCCTCTGCCTCATCAATGTGCTCTGGACAAAGGAGGGCCAACTGCTTCATTGACTGGAAAGATCCACTGGCTGCTGAGCAGGGAAAGTGGTAGAACCGTGAGCAGCCCTCAGCATGGCATCGAATAGTTGCACCCAGCCTTTTGCAGTATTCACAAAGCTGAAACAAACAAAGATGACATAAGAGTTTTTGTGAAGGATGCTGATGTGTCTGCAATAAGACCAGCCCCTCCATGGCAACTGATTGGAATAATCGGGTATAGAAAATGAATGACACTGTGTTAATTCCTTAACCACTACTAACCTCCATGTATGGATAGTACACTTACCTGCTGTGTCCCTGAGATAACGGCCTTATCCACATTCATCAGCTCCTTGTTCTCTAAACACTTCACTCCCTCTGACCACACAGCACACCAATGATGAACCCAACATCCCCCTGTTTGATTAAAAAAAGAAAAAAAGAAAAAAAAAACACTAACATCAAATCAGCGACAAAATATTTTCAAGATGTTGATTATGTACCACATTACTACTGGCAAAAATGAGATGGCTAACTCACAGAACTACTTACTGCTTGTACACTCACCGACCACTTTATTAGGTACATCTGTTCAATTTTTTTGTTAACACAAATAGCTAATCAGCCAATCATATGGCAGCAATTCAATGCATTTAGGCATCTAGATGTGGTAAAGATGACTTGCTGAAGTTCGAACCAAGCATCAAAATGGGGAAGAAAGAAGATTTAATTAACTTTGAATGTGGCATGGTTGCTGGTGCCAGACAGGATGGTCTGAGTATTTCAGAAACTGCTGATCTCCTGGGATTTTAAAGCACAACCATCTCTAGAGTTTACAGAGAATGGTCCAGAAAAGAGAAGATATCCAGTGAGCGGCAGGTGTGTGGACAAAAATGCCTTGTTGATATCAGAGGACAATGGGCAGACTGGCTGCGTGATACCATCATGTCAATATGAACCCACATCTCTGAGGAATGTTTCAAACACCTTGTTGAATATAGACCACAAAGAATTAAGGCAGTACGGAAGGCAAAAAGGGGTCTAACTCTGTAATAGCAAGGTGTACCTAATAAAGTGGCTGGCGAGCGTAAGTAATAGTGTAATGCTTTCAGTTCAACCTGAGTCATCAAAGAGTGATGCCAGACAGGAGGATTCTGAAAATCCAATGGAAGACAGGTCATCATTCCCAGGCTGTGGCAGTGGGGAAGCTGATGGCTTGAGGGGTGGCCGTTCAGAAGATGGCCCAAAGTGTCTCAGTTCCCGCTGCCCATGCAGGCTGCGGTCCACACAGTTACAGAGAGCACAGGCTCGAACACTCTCTCTGTACAATCACAAGACAGCGATGTGTCAATACAAACATGGATTCTGAGTGGCTCTGAAAAAAAGCCAGTGTATCTGTGGCCACAGTATTCACTGTGATGTCAGTGAATATCTTACACAAATGTGCTGGAACTATCAGCAGTAGCACCAGGCACATCCTCAGCACCAGGAGGGATGTTAGACTCTCCTTTAGAGGAGAGATGCTGTGATTCAGGGGCACTGTCATCACCTGGAAAATAGAAAGAAGAAATTAAATTAAAACCAGTAAATGTTAATGCACAACATATGACCATGGTTCCCAACCTGAGATCCATGCCCTCCTGGGTGGGCACAAAAGATCAAAAGGATGTGCATAAGGTTTTATCTGCCCTGACACTGCCAAAACTAGATGTACATGTTTTACATAAAATTACAACAATTCACATACTGGACAATCAAAACTAATTTAAAAGATGTTTTTTTCTTTTGGATGAATTAAAAAGCAGCAGAGGGACTATAATTTGGAGAGGTTGTGGCCTGGAGGTTAGAGAGGCAGGCTTGGTAACCAAATCCATCCATGTTTAATAGGCACCGCAGTCTCGTTTGAACCCTGCGTGATATCACAGGATTTGACCTCGATTGTGCAGGTTCTCCTACTTAGAAAGATGAGAGAGGTCTGTAATTTTCCATCACAGGTACACTTCAACTATGAGAGAAAAAAAAATAAAATAAAAATTAAATAAATAAATACAGGAAATCATGTTGTAGGACTTTTTAAAGAATTTATTTGTAAATTATGGTGGGAAATAAGTATTTTTTCACCCACAAATAAGCAAGATTTCTGGCTCTCACAGACATGTAACTTCTTCTTTAAGAAGCTCTTCTGTCCTCCACCTGTTACCTCTATTAATGGCACCTGTTTGAACTTATCTGTATAAAAGACACTTATCCACAGCCTCAAACAGTCAGACTCCAAACTCAGCCATGACCAAGAACAAAGAGCTGTCAAAGGACACCAGGAAGAAAATTGTAGATGTGCACCAGGCTGGGATGAGTGAATCTACAGTAGGCAAGCAGGCTGGTGTGAATAAATCAACTGTGGGAGCAATTGTAAGAAAATGGAAGACATGCAAGACCATTGATAATCTCCCTCAATCTGGGGCTCCACGCAAGATGTCATCCCGTGGGGTCAAAATGATTATGAGAACGCTGTGAGGAAAAATCCCAGAACTACACAGAGGGACCTGATGAATGACCTGCAGAGAGCTGGGACTAAAGTAGCAAAGGCTACACACTACGCAGAGAGGGACTCAAATCGTGCAGTGCCAGACGTGTCCCCCTGCTTAAGCCAGTACATGTCCAGGTCCTTCTGAGGTTTGCCAGAGAGCATATGGATGATCCAGAAGAGGATTGGGAGAATATCATGTTGTCAGATGAAACTAAAATAGAACATTTTGGTAAAAACTCAACTCGTCGTGTTTGAAGGAAGAAGAATGCTGAGTTGCATTCCAAGAACACCATATCTACTGTGAAGCATGGGGGTGGAAACATCATGCTTTGGGGCTGTTTTTCTGCAAAGGGGACAGGACAACTGATCCGTGTTAAGGGAAGAATGAACGGGGCCATGTATCATGAGATTTTAAGTCAAAAACCTCCTTCCATCAGTGAGAGCATTGAAGATGCAATGTGGCTGGGTCTTCCAGCATGACAATGATCCCAAACACACCACTCAAGCAATGAAGGAGTAGCTCTGTAAAAAGCATTTCAAGGTCCTGGAGTGGCCAAGCCAGTCTCCAGACCTCAACCCTATAGAAAATTTGTGGAGGGAGTTGAAAGTCCATTTGCCCAGTGACAGCACCAAAACATCACTGCTCTAGAGGAGATCTGCATGAAGGAATGGGCCAAAATACCAGCTACAGTGTGTGCAAACCTGGTGAAGACTTACAGGAAACGTTTGACCTCTGTCATTGCCAACAAAGATTATGTTACAAAGTATTGAGTTGAACTTTTGTTATTGACCAAATACTTATTTTCCACCATAATTTACAAATAAATTCTTTAAAAATCCTACAATGTGATTTCCTGGATTTTTTTTCTCCTCATTTTGTCTCTCATAGTTGAAGTGTACCTATGATGAAAATTACAGACCTGTCTCATCTTTTTAAGTAGGAGAACTTGCGCAATCAGGGACTGACTAAATACTTTTTTGCCCCACTGTACACAACATAAGTTCACACAGAAAAACGGTGTACTGTTTTGTTTTCGCTGCAATCACCGAAGCAGTCGCGAAAAGTGATTTTGTTGTTGTTGTTCCCAGTGGATAAGGGAAGATGAAGTGAGTGGGAGACAACTGGTAGTTTCTCTTTGCCAGCATAAAAAGGATATGTTTGATAGCAGTCACTGGTTTGACCAATACGCTGAACAATGGGAAAGTCCAAATAACTCAGACAGGACTAAGAAGGAGAATTCTAGATTTACACAAGTTGGGAAGGTCTCTTGGAGCCATTTCAAAACAACTACAGGTTCCAAGATCATCAGTTTAAACAACTTTATAGAAGTAAAAGTTGGTCAGATGTGTCACCACTTTATTCAGGTCTGGAAGAAGACCAAAACTATTACTGTCAAATGAGAGGAAATTGGTTAGAATGTTCTGGAGCAACTCAGGAGCCACCAAGGCTCTGGCACCGCCAAGGCTCAGGCCTATCATGAACTGGAAAATGCTGGAACATCAGCGTCACTGTCCACAATGAAGCAAATTTTACGTCACCATAGAGTGAGAGGGCACCGAGCAAAAAAGAAGGCCATGCTCCAAAATCAACACCTCCAACCTAGACTGAAATTTACAGCTGCCCACATGGACAAGGTTTTACAACCCCAATTCCAATGAAGTTGGGACGTTGTGTGAAATGTAAATAAAAAACATCACCTTTTCTTCTAACAACACTCAATAAGCGTTTGGGAACTGAGGACACTAATTGTGAGCGTCATGATTGGATATAAATGGAGCATTCCCAAAAGTCTCAGTCGTTCACAAGCAAAGATGGGGCGAGGATCACCACTTTGTGAACAACTGCGTGAAAAAAATAGTCCAACACTTTAAGAACAATGTTTCTCGATGCTCAACTGCAAGGAATTTAGGGATTCCATCATCTACAGTCCATAATATAATCAGAAAATTCAGAGAATCTGGAGAACTTTCTACACGTAAGCAGCAAGGCCAAAAACCAACATTGAGTGCCCATGACCTTTGATCCCTCAGGTGGCACTGCATTAAAAACCGACATCATTGTGTAAGGGATCTTACCGCGTGGGCTCAGAACACTTCAGAAAACCACTGTCAGTTAACAGTTCATCACTACATCTACAAGTGCAAGTTAAAACTCTACCATGCAACGCGAAAGCCATACATCAACAACATCCAGAAACGCCGCCGCTTTCTCAGGGCCCGAGCTCATTTGAAATGGACAAACACAAAGTGGAAATGTGTGATGTGGTATGATGAGTCCACGTTTCAAATTGTTTTTGGAAATCATGGACGTCGTGTCCTCCGGACAAAAGAAGAAAAAGACTATCCAGATTGTTACCAGCGCAAAGTTCAAAAGCCAGCATCTGTGATGGTATGGGGTGTGTCTGTGCCCATGGCATGGACAACTTACACATCTGTGATGGCACCATCAATGCTGAAAGGTACATCCAGGTTTTGGAGCAACACATGCTGCCATCAAAGCAACATCTTTTTCAGGGACGTCCATGCTTATTTCAGCAAGACAATGCCAAGCCACATTCTGCACGTGTTACAACAGCGTGGCTTCGTAGTAAAAGAATGTGGGTACTAGACTGGCCTGCCTGCAATCCAGACCTGTCGCCCATTGAAAATGTGTGGCACATTATGAAGCGCAAAATACAGCAACAGAGACCCCGGACTGTTGAACAACTGAAGTCGTACATCAAGCAAGAATGGAAAACAATTCCACCTACAAAGCTTCAACAATTAGTGTCCTCAGTTCCCAAACGCTTATTGAGTGTTGTTAGAAGGAAAGGTGATGTAACACAGTGGTAAACATACCACTGTCCCAGCTTTTTTGAAATGTGTTGCAGGCATCCATTTCAAAATGAGCAAATATCTGCACAAAAACAATAAAGTTTATCAGTTTGAACATTAAATATTTTGTCTTTGTGGTGTATTCAATTGAATATAGGTTGAACAGCATTTGCAAATCATTGTATTCTATTTTTATTTACATTTTACACAATGTCCCAACTTCATTGGAATTGGGGTTGTATGATCAGATGAAACAAAGACTGAGCTATTTGCCCACAATAACAAGAGGTATGTTTGGAGAAGTAAAGGTGAGGCTTTCAAATCTAGGAATCCTGTACAAACTGTCAACCATGGTGGTGGTAGTATCATACTCTGGGGGTGTTTTGCTGCCACTGGTACTGGAGAATTGCATAAAGTGGATAAATAATGAAGAAAGATGATCTACTCCAAATTCTTCAATGTCACCTCAAATCAACAGCTAGATGTTTGAAACTTGGCCATAGGGCAAAGATCCCAAACACTCATGAAAACTGGTTCTGGGTTGGATAAAGCAGGAATTTGGAATGGCCTTCCTAAAGCCCCGACCTCAACTCTATTGAAAATTTGTGTACTATGCTTAAAAGCCGAGTCCGTGCCAGGAAACCAACCAGTTTCAATGAACTCTACCAATGCAGCTTTTCTTACATAAAAGCAGGGGCTTTAAGGACAAAAGGTTGGGACACAATAATACAATAAATATCTGGAAATAAATTACAATTAGCGAATAACAATGGAAACAAAACCGCCACAAGGATCTTAGACAACACTCTTCTGCACACCACTACGTGTAGTTTGTTGAATGTTTTAAATTTACAATCTCTACTTGACTTCAATTGACTTTAAAATATGGTAGAATTAGTTTATAACAATTTGCAGGCACATTGTGACATAAAGCACCTTTCTGCTATTAAGACATTCATAAACAAACTTAGAGCACAGGGAACTGCAATAGGAGATAACACCTTACCTGTTGGTTCAGAGTCATTCTCTTCGCAGTTGGATTTCTGCTCGTCCATCCCCTGTACTTATTTTGACCTCCTTGACAGAGATCTGTAATGTCAAAATGTAAATGGTCACAAACTAGCTAAGAATGAATGAATTTATTCAGCATACAATAGTCCTTGACACAAAAAAAGATTTTACTGTCAGCCCTAATGGCCGAAAGGGTGTAGGGAGAAGCAAAAGCTTATATATACCACCCCTTTTAACATAAATAAACTATATATATATATATATATATATATATACATATATACATACATACATACATACATACATACATACATACATATATATATATATACATACACACACACATACACACATAACAACAAATACAAAAGGAACAAAGCACATTTGAGATAGATCAATGAACAGAAATTTCTCATCACAACAAAATAAATAGTGGACAACACATAATCCAAAAGAAATAATGCCAAATCAGTAAGTTTAGTTGTCCATACTGTAATGAGAGATATTATTTTTATAAAATCTTTTAAAACTGACTAGATATTAAAGCTGATATCAATATTAGGCAAGAACACCGCAATAAAATCATTCCCAACATACAAGACAATCTATGTGCATTTAATATCAACAAGCTTGCTCAACATAAGGCCTTGTATAACTGCTGGCTGAAGTATGTCACAAACCAAAGGAAATTACATATTTGCAATCCACATGAAGATTAGTGTAAAAATAAATTAGCCAAACAGCATTACAACTGATTCATTATGTTAATGATAATCTGTCAACCTTTTTCCCCCCAAATGAAAAAAAAAAATTCTATGTCAGACAATAACAAAGTGAAGTGTCCACAATAATTCCACCAAATCTCAATTAGATGTTTTTATCCAACCAACCATTCCAAAATCCAGTTGATATTCGACTTAAGTTTCCAGTCAGTCACACTATCAGGATGAAAATTAGAACCTATATTTGACAGTTGAAATTGCAATTAATTTTATGTCCATATAAGTCTCTTTTTTATCTCAACAGTTATGTTCCAAGCACCTACTACACAAAACCGAATAGTTTGCCAGCAAGAACTTATTGCTACTGATTAAAAACAAAAATAAACCTTTAAGTTATAGCTTCCTCTGCTACACAAACACACTATCTTCACCACCTATCAAAAACACGGTGGACATTTCAACATCTGCAGCCTTTAATGCAGCCAACAATTATATTTTCACTTTAGTTCACTTCCTCGTATTAATCTGCCTCGGCTTAACACAAATGCACCATGCTGCTCGCAAACTTAAAAAAAATAGCGCCAATGTTGTAACTACCATGTCTTTTAGAAATCGCTTTAACAAAATCAATTGCTTATTTACCCAGAAATGCATACTCCAAAACGATTAAATTATTGTGTGGCAATCACCAAAAGCTGATTTCTAAAACGTTACTTTGCTAAATACAACAACCATTAAACGGGATACACAAAGAAACCACAACTTCCGTGTGTAGCACTTCCTGTTGCAGCCATGCTCCTGTCGTGCAGAAATTTTGTCCGTGATTTGGTTCCGGTCTGAGCCACACCGTTAACAAAAACACTACGGTCTCTGCGTTATTCCGTCCACACACGCGTGCAATAACAGGAAACCAGCTATTTTTCTCTCATCAAAGTTCCTGCATAAAGGCATACATAACAGATTAAAGCCACTCGATTTGTTTTACGCAGCAGCCTCCTCAAACACGATCTCTGCTTAGCTGTGATGTGCTCAAACGACAACAAAAGAGAGCCCAGCATGAAAATTACAAATCCAGCTGAGATTTCTCACATGCAACTAAGGAATTGTGTTGTTACACAAAGAAAACAGCATTCCGCTATCTGCACACATTTTATTGTGTTTTCAAACTACTTTCACAGGTGCAGAATAGAAAGATCTCTCATTTGTAACGGATGAAAACCAACACAGCAGTTTTGTCCACATTATCTCGCTGGCAACTGCAAATCAGTCTCAAGACAAAACTCGAACATTCAAAAGCTAACACTGCTCAACAAACGACATCAAAACATACGTGCTAATAAGAGAACGCAGAATACTTTAAACGACAGAAACTGGATTGCTCTGCTTGACTGAACAGGCGTACCTAATAGTCGTAATAACTGCAAAAAAAAAAAAAATCAAAAACACACCTGACAGGTAAATATCCACTCCCAAGCACAAGCGCTGCACAAGTTATCTGACGTTATATCGCATTTCAGAGAGTTATCACGAGTTATGACTTTATTCTGTTTACTATGAAATGAAGTTGGCAATGTCCTGAGCAAAAGTGTTGACATGACGGCCAAGTGAACGTCCTGTCTAGCTAGGCTAACCGTGAGCTTTAACAAATTAGCATTAATTGTATATGTTATTTTAATCACCTCAGTTTGTAGCATTCATTAGTTCATGCATTGCCGAAAAAAATTATGTTATCGTTAAATGCTATAACACCATCATTTCCATGTGCAAACAGACTTCAAAGGGTCGGTGCAGTTCCAGCAAATAGCCCCGTCCCTGTCAATGGCGACAAACTGCTACAGAAAGGCGAACAGTTACCGATGGTGACGTAGCAGCAAAGTCTTCAGAACAGCAAAACTATGATAAAATGCCACATTTTTAATGCACAACCGCATACACTGACAAAAATGTACAGCAGTCTCGCTATGTACTACAACTTTACCCCAGCCAATGTAGAACATATTTCAACCTCAAGTTAGCACCGATATGAAATAGGTACTTATCCAGCAATTAGACAACTCCCATCATGTAGCAGCTAATAGCTAAACATTTGCGATAGCAGAACTACCACTACCCCGGTCTAAGGTCAGGGTTGGTGCGTTTCCAGGCGTATTTGTAGCCTAAAGTTCCAAGACACCAAGAAGTAAAATAGACTCACCTTAACAAACCAATATCGTCTCCTCATACATCAACCAAATCCAAACAGCCACGTACAGCTTTCCAAAGTGCTGATGGTCGCTTCATTTTATGTAGCGGACTACGGCTGCTGCTCGCCGGCTGGAGGGAGAGAGAGAGTGGGGGAAGTGCAGCGCGACGTCGGCGGAAGGCAGGCTAACTAGCGCTGAGCTGAGCTAAGCTAAGAAGCAACTTGAAGTGGGCAACTCGGAGCGAAAACAGTTTTCAACAGGCCAGAAGGAAGGGAGTTTACAAAACAAATTTATTAACTACTAATTTGAGCTCATCTTTAAAATTATTATGACTATTAGCTTGGATGCTAACAAACTAGCTGGCTTCTGTTGTGTTCTGCAAGTTTGCATAATCCTGAAATCACACCCCCAAAAACGTTGTTGGCGTGCCAGTGAATGATTTCTTTTATTTTACTCTTATATGCAGACACATATTCGACTAGATTGTAGCTTTAAATGTGTGGGGATGTATGTAAAGTGTTTAGCGTCTCTTCGTTTGCGCAAAAGCAGTTAGCCACTGTTAGCGGTGCTTGCTAATAGCAACTACGTCAAAACGAATTGAAGCAAACGGACGGTACAAAATAGCGCCGTATCACCAGAGAGTAAATTGTTTTTAGGATTAAATAGCAACTGTGCATGAACCAGTACGTTTGGCGGAGGCCACTGAAATGTATTTTCAAGGGAAGCCATTTTTTCATGACACTGATTATACAAGCCTCTGTGACTTTCATACATCGTTGTGCTTGTCAGCGGAAGACAGATGGAGACCTACCAGGTTAAAATGTCTTGTTGCAGTTAATCTGATAAATGTGGTGTGGGTTAATGTCCAACATGTCATTGCTGTTTTTTTGGAGATGTATATTGTGCACTTGGTCTGTGTGGATTCCAGTGGATGCCTTGGATTTAACATGGGTTGAAATTAATACACTGTTTTCTGCAAGGGAGATCGCTGTGAAAGTGTTATACCCACTAAGAAAATGATTGAGAAGTACTGGTGTGAAGCTAGACAGTGCCCTGACATTAAAAAAGTAATGGCATAGTAGCAATCTGCAGATGAACCCATAAAGTGGTAAAACCTGTAAACGGGGGATACCACCTCTTGGCTCAAACCTCGTTCTTACCTCCCATCTAGTGTTACCATTGTCAGCTCACACCTGACCTCCAGAGACCGACTCTTAACACCTTTATTTGGATCACTGTGACATTAGTGACCCAGCAAAGGTATGTGAGCCCCTACTTGGCCAAGCGGTCAGTTCCAGAAGCGAAAAGGTCCTGATTCAAGACCACCCCTGCCTATTCTCAGTGTAAGTAAGGGAATCTGGCATTAAACTTGTGCCAATCCACTATGCAGGTCTATATTGGATCTGCTGCGGTAATCCCAAGCGAAAGAGAGAAACTGGATGAACTCAATTTTTACTCCAGTAACTTAGAACTGATTAAGTTTTTCTGGATGAGGAGCACAATGTTTTCAAGGAACTAAAGAAGTCCAGTTGATATGATCTGAATACCATGAGGTGGATGACAGAATCTCCACAGACTTCAACAGATCATACACCTACCTGGATGCTGAAGTGGTCTGGAAGCTATACCTCTATCATACAATCACTTCTTGAGTATGGGAATGTTGTATTTGACCCCATTTACACAAAGGATAAGTTAATCAAGAAAATGCAGAGAAAAGCAACAAATCAGGTTCCAGAACTGAAGGATCTGCCGTATTAAAAATGATTGCAAGACATTAAGACCCCAAGTGTGTCGTATAGGCAGGCGAGGGGTGAAATGATTGAAGTTCTTAAATATCTTCACAACATCTGCAAGACAACAAGCCCACTAGAACACACAGCGACTCATTGAAGTTGAAGATGCAGTATTCAAAACTCAAACCCTATGCACTGGACTATGACTAAAGTTTCTAAACAACTGAACTATTAATGACAAGCTGCTGAAAGGCCTCAGGCCTAGTACACCCTTATTCCATTGGTTGACTGACTGGTCATTTTATTAATATCCAAGTAGTATTTTGATAGGTACGCAACATATGTGCTACACATATTTGTGTACTGCAGCCATTCTTATTATATGTAGGTCCTTCAGTTCTGAAACCTGTTTTTTCCTCATCTGCTGTATTTTCTTGATTAAGTCAGCATTTTTTAGACATGGGGCCCAATACAACATTCCCATAGGTGTTAGTGTACATACAGAGACTGTGCTGACTGTAGTGGTTTGTTCACTTGTGTTTTATTAAGTTTCAACACCAGAGGGGGCAAATTAATGTACAGTTTAGACACGTGTTGCCATAACAAGACCCATTTAGCAGAGAACATGATGTCCATCTTTTGATATTGACTCCGGAACAATGTTCTGAAACATGAGTATTGCAAAGGTTTCAAAAAAAATCTGGAATAGTTTTTTGAGTTTGCCATCAGTAATTTGCCGTACAGGCAGTACAGAGGAAAAGTTATTGTATCATTCCCAGCTATTCTAGTCATTGTTGAATTCCAAATTTATGTTCACATTCTATTGTATATGGCGCTGCTTATTTTCCCATATTTCTTCCTGTGGTAGCTAGCTTAACTTGCTAACTGATGCTGACGTGCAGGCAGATGCAGCGGGTGACACGCACTGACGAGCACACAATATGCCCAGTGTTCAGGCAGTGGCAGACAAATTACAGTATTTGTAATTCACAGCTGTTTGTAATTTTCTATAGTTTTCATCCAGCATACAATAACCATCCAGCAGATAGCAGACACATCTATGGGATATTACACAAGCAAATCAAAGTTGCTTTTCGATTGATCAAAGTTAACCACACCTAGCAACTTCTCATCGTGTGCAGTTATAATTCAGTGGGCTACAAGATAAAAACATTTATCATTTTTTACATTATTGGTTACACAGTCTGGCTGGAATAAATTAACCCACTGATTCACTCACACACCCACTCTTGTACATTTTTGCTGCATAAAGTCGATGCTGTTACCAAACCACGTGACCACTTTCCTGCTTAAAATAACTTACCTTCTACAGATGAGGGTAACTTCTTTTAGCTATTGTTTTGCCTGGGGTTGCCAGAGCAGATTCACTCTGGATACACATAGTTGATTTGGCATGTTTTATGCCAGATCCACCTGTCTGATACAACTCCAGATGTTTAAGGAGAGTGGAGCACTGGTGGCACTGAACTAGGGACCACCAATTGCTGCTAAGTGACTGAATTTCTCTCAGGTAGTGTCATGTGATTTATAAGTGAATAAAGTTGTATTTAATCAGGTTTTTGAGTACTTTTACAATTGATTCAATTCTTTAATAAAATAGAAAAAAATGAGCACATTTTATATTTCTTGTGGAGCATTATAAAGCAGGCAGCTCAGTGGGAAAAGAACCGACCTGCCAATTTTTGGACCTGTTTTTGAATCCCTCTCATGCTACCTGTCTGTGTCACTGGATAAGATGCTTAATCTTCATTTACCCTGTCCAGCCAATTTTAGATGGGTACAGTCCTTGGCTTTGGAACTGACTGGCATCTTGTCTTGTTATCATGGGGAGTTGCAGACTCATCTGCTTAATGCTCCAGATTTCGGAGATAAGCACCGGCACCAATGGCCCTATATGGGACTTTCTTTCTATTGCAATATTCAGATGTACAGTGCATCCAGAAAGTATTCACGGGGCTTTGTTTTTTTGTTGTTGTTTGTTTGTTTGTTTTTCACATTTTGTTATGTTACAGCCTTATTCCAAAATGGAGCAAATTAATTTTTTCCCCTCAAAATTCTGCTCACAACACCCCATAATGACAACATGAAAAAGTTTTTTTTTCTTTTTAATTTTTGCAAATTTATTACAAATTTTAAAAACCAAGAAATCACATGTTCACACCTTCAGTACTTTGCTGATGCACCTTTGGCAGCAGTTACATCCTCAAATCTTCTTGAATATGATGGCACAAACTTTGTGCACCTACATATATTCTCCACTTACTGGGAGTGCATTAAATGTATCAAACTGAAACTAAACTGAATTTAAAACAATATTTTAAATGAAGGTAAAGTAAAGACTAATGGAAAAATACAACATATCTTTGATTTACACCATATTTTAATGCTCTTTTTCTTCCTACCTGGATTCGCTGGCGGGGCGCACCCCAAGGTTGGCAACAGGATCTGGGTGGTTGGCTGTCTGCTCAGAGGAAGATATGGAGGAGGTGTTGAAGGAATGAAGCACTCATCTGGTTCCCAGGGAGATGCTTTTCCCATAAGTAATGTACTCAAGGACTTTGCAACCAGATCCATTACTGCGCCAGAAAACCTCTCACTTCTACCGTTTGAGTCAGCAGTTCATACCAGCAGTGTACCAGTTTCAGACAGATACACACACATGCAACTCTTAAAAGCAATGGCAGATGACTGTGGAGTTTTATGGAGCATAAAGAAAAGAAAAGCAGCATAGTGATGAAGGATTCTAGCTCAGTCAGCAAAAATCTCAAAATTCAGTGATTGTTGATCATTGCAAGCATGGACCTTTGATGAATGCTCCACATTCACTCATCAAGCTCAAGAGGCTTTGAAGGTGGGGACAGTGGCTGATGTCGCTGCTCCTTTCATTGGTCACTTTCACATTGGTCATCATTAAAGTCTTTGAAAGATCACATATTTAAAGTCCAGTCCTGGCAGTCAGAAAACTGCAAAGTATTAAGCCACAAAAAATTGACTTGTAAAATCACAGTGGAATATTAGTCACCATAAACATAAAAAAGGCCTGCTGTTATGTGAATAAATATTAAAATAGAGGGAGAAAACTCTCAGTCATCACTCATCTTCAAGTACTTACTCCAACCGAGGGTCACAGGGGTCTGGAGTCTCCCAGTAGTCATAAGGTGTGAGGTGGGGTACACCCTGGACTGGTCACCAGTCTGTCGTAAGGCCACATATAGACAAACACAGTCACACCCGCACACGCCTACGGACAGTTTAAAATTTACAATTCACTGAACCTACACGTCTTTGGATGTGGGAGGAAGCCGGAGCACCCGGAGGGAACCCACACAAACACGGAGAGAACATGTAAACTCCACACAGAAACGCCACAGGTGGGAATTGATCCCATGAGCTTCTTGCTGTGAGACAACAGTGCTAACCACTAATCCACGGTGGGACAAAAGGCATGATAAAAATAAATGCTATTTTTAAAAGGATGTTCCAAATATGTATGTGTAACTACCCATGAGTTTTCAGGAGAATAAAATAAAAAATAAATATTTTAACCAATTTTCGGAAATATGATTTCAGTATAATCATTTTGATAAACTTGCCATTTTATTCCACTACAGTTATTCATTTGACTTACAACTTTTGTATCATCACAATTCACCTTTTTCCTGGAAAAATACTTTGCCAAAAATACTAGATCATTTTATAAAGTGTGGTGAATTCTTAAATAGATCCTTTTTTCCCTTTTTAAACTGATTTGTTGATTAAATCTTAGAAATGTATCACAAGCTTACTTTTTCAAACAAGATCAACATTATTGGTGCAAAAATTTTAAATATTGTTTCTTATTATATTGTTCTTTCTTAACATTTTTCAAATATTTGTTTTGAAGAAAACCTTAAAGAGACATACATTTAATTAATTAAAGCTTTTAAAATGTTTTTCTTAAACCATTGCTACATTTTTCAATAAATGTGCTTGCTTTTTAATTTTTACTTTAGTAACTGTGACGTTATTGTTGTATTATACCTACACTTGAAAGCATTACATTTTAAATTACGAGGTCTGTTAGAAAACTATCCGACCTTTTTATTTTTTGCAAAAACCATATGGATTTGAATCACGTGTGATTGCATCAGCCAAGCTTGAACCTTCGTGTGCATGCGTGAGTTTTTTCATGCCTGTCGGTTGTGTCATTCGCCTGTGAGCAGGCTTTGAGTGAGCAGTGGTCCACCCCCCTCATCGGATTTTTATTGCGAATAAAATGTCTGAACGATTTGGAGCTTTGCTGCATCAAATTTTTCCAGAAACTGTGAGAGACCTCCAGATGGACACCATTCGGAAAATTCAGATGGCTTTCAGGGACGATTTTATGGGGATTACACAGATTAAGGAGTGCTCCAGCCGGTTTAAAGACTGCCCACAGCGTCTGAGAGCGCCCCCCCCGAGCGCCAATCGACAGGCTGAAACCCCGCTGAAACAACCAGATCATTTCCAAAGTGAAGGCTTTGTTGATCCGGGATGTCGTCTGACTTCCACAGAAATGGCAGAAGACGTCGACATCAGCACTTTTTCGGCACATTCCACTGTTACAGGAGTTTTTGTCATGGAAAGAGAAGCAGAGGGATGTGCCACGGAGCCGCTCATGGCGCGGACAAAAGCACCTCCGTGTTGGTCTCACAGGACGGCTTTCAGATGGCTTTCAGACGGCTTTTGGTGGCTTTTCAGTCGTGTGACTATCTGAGAAATTGTGGATGAGCTGGACATGCCAGAACATGTCCTGTGAGGCTTCATCACGGTGTTGCTTTGCGCCATGCGGCTCCGTCCCGACGCGCAAATTTCTCCGCTCCTCTTTCCATGACAAAAACTCCTGTAACAGTGGAATGTGCCATTCATTTCCAAACTGAACGCTGTGTTGATCCATGGACATCGTCTGACTAGCACAGAAATTGCAGAAGACGTGGACATCAGCACTTTTTCGGCACATTGAGACAGATGTGCAGAGAAATTCACGCATCAGGACGGAGCCGCATGGTGCAAATCAACGCCGTGATGAAGCCTCACAGGACATGTTCTGGCATGTCCAGCTCATCCACAATTTCTCGGATAGTCACACGACTGAAAAGCCACCGAAAGCCGTCTGAAAGCCGTCCTGTAAGACCAACACGGAGGTGCTTTTGTCCGTGCCATGAGCGGCTCCGTGGCGCATCCCTCCGCTTCTCTTCCATGACAAAAACTCCTGTAACAGTGGAATGTGTCGAAAAAGTGCTGATGTCCACGTCTTCTGCCATTTCTGTGGAAGTCAGACGACGTCCCGGATCAACAAAGCTTTCACTTTGGAAATGATCTGGTTGTTTCAGCGGGGTTTCAGCCTGTCGCTCGGCGCTCGGAGTGCACCGCGCTCTCAGACTATGTGGGCGGTCTTTAAACCGGCTGGAGCGCTCCTTAATCTGTAATCCCCATAAAATCGTCCCTGAAAGCCATCTGAATTTTCCGAATGGTGTCCACCTGCAGGTCTCTCACAGTTTCTGGAAAAATTTCATGCAGCAAAGCTCCAAATCGTTCAGACATTTTATTCGCAATAAAAATCCGACGAGAGGGGTGGACCACTGCTCATACAAAGCCTGCTCACAGGCGAATGACGCAACCGACAGGCGTGAAAAAACTCACGCATGCACACGAAGGTTCAAGCTTGGCTGATGCAATCATATGTGATTCAAATCCATATGGTTTTGCAAAAAATAAAAAGGTCGGATAGTTTTCTAACAGACCTCGTAATTCTCACTACAGTAAAAATCAGCCACTGTCCCCGACTTCAGAGTTTGATCATTCATTATGACAAGCGATTGTTGAGCACATGGAGTGAGGTTTAAGTAAGCCCTTATCACAGCTCTGTGCTGGCAGCGAGACAGAGACAGCATTCGTGCACACAAAGCTAGAATGTGTGCTGTTCCACTCTGTGCACTCATACTTCATGCTATCTATGTGTATGGGAAACCGGGGCACAGTGAATCAGTAGCTATATCTGGAAAACTACATATTTGCAGCAGTTATGCCATATTATCATGCATAAAGACATCCCCCTTATAATTTAGTGTTTTGTTTTTGTATACATTAAGGGTAAAACTAAATGGCAAGTGAAGTCAGTTTTTTCCTATCAAAAGTCAATTTTGTGAAGAAAGAGTGAACAAGGGCAGCTTTCTATAGAGATTCCTACAAGTTTGCAAAGGACCTCTTTGTCAAGGAGAAAATCAGGACTCTAAAAGTACCTGTGAGGGAAATAGTGGAGCACCTGAGAAAGACCTGCTTCGACAATCAGAGGCATGTGCCAGTCACCATCCCAGTTGACATGCCACCAATTCAACCACCTGAGCACCAGCTGGACACAAGACCCCCTACATGGAGGGAAGTTGAGACCACAGTAAAACAGGCAAGATCAGCTTCAGCCCCTGGGCCCAACGGCATCCCATATAGGCTCTATAAGTATGCACCGGGCATCTTGAAGTATCTCTGGAGACTGATGAAAATGGCATGGGAAAAATACCGTTATACCGATGGCATGGCGAAAGGCAGGCGGGATTCTGATTCTAAAGAGAAGAATTCCGCAACCATCCACCATTTCTGCCAGATTAGCTTACTGAATGTGGAAGGAAAGATCTTCTTCAGTGTTGTGGCCCAAAGGCACTCAGTGTTCCTACAGAAGAACAACTATGTTGACACCTCAGTGCAGAAGGCAGAGATAAGGGGTTTCTCAGGATGTCTCGAGCATGCAAACATCATTTGGCACCAGGTGCAAACACCCAAGAAGGAAAAGAAAGATCTGCATGTGGTCTTCTTAGACCTGGCCAATGCCTTCGGGTCAGTCCCTCATGGGCTGTTGTGGGCAGCCTTCAACTTTTTCCAGGTCTCAGAGGGCACCACAAGGCTGGTAAAAGCCTATTTCCCGGACATCCAGTTCTGCATTACAATCCAGGATAGTACAAGTGCCTGGCATAATGGCAGGCTGTACCATCTCCCCACTGGCCTTTACCATGGCAATGGAGTTAATTATTCATGCGTCTCGGTGGGTAGTTGGAGACGCCTGAAGAGTGGGATATGCCTTCTTCCTATCAGGGCGTTTATGGACGACATGACATCCATAACATCTACAAAGGCATGCACCAGGCGCCTATTGGACAAACTCCAGGGTAACATCAGATGGGCACGAATGGAGATTAAACCAAACAAATCCTGCGGTATCTCCATCATTAAAGGCCAGCTCACAAATGAGAGGTTCCATATCAATGAGGAGCTGATACCAACAATCCTGGAGGAAACCCATCAAAAGACTTGGGCGTTGGTATAATGCAGAGCTCAAAGACTCCAACCAGGTGGAATAACTCAGGTGAGATACCATCAGTGGCCTCAAGCAAATAAACAGCACTGCTCTCCCTGGGAAGCTGAAGTGCTCTGGTGTATTCAGTTTGAGCTGCTGCCATGCCTCATGTGGCCAATTTGCATTTATGAGGTCACCCTATCCCATGCAAACCGGCTGGAGAGATTTTTAAATACACAGGTGAGGAAGTGGCTTGGCCTACCCAGATGTCTCAGCAGCATAGGACTGTACGGTAATGGAGCCCTCTCTCTTCCAATCTCAAGCCTAGTGGAGGAGTACAAATGCTTTAAAGCAAGGATGGAAATGACCCTCACAGAATCATGGGATCCCTTTGTCAGAGGTGCTGCTCCCACCTTAGCGATAGGGAGGAAGTGGAGGCCAGGTGCAGCAGTGGCACAGGCAAAAATTGCACTGAGGCATCCAGATATAGTGGGCCGAGTCCAAACTGGCAGAGGGGGCTTAGGCTTGGGAGAAACAACACCCGCGTGGCAGAACTCTACTCCAGTGGAACGCTGGCTCCTGGTGATAGAGGAGGTGCACCACCAGGAGGATGCGGACAGGTGTGTGAGGCCTGCTGTGTCCCAGGCCAAGCAAGGCTACTGGATGAAGTGGGATAGTGTGGAGAGAAGGAAAATCACCTGGAGCGAGCTGTGGAACATGGAGTCCAATATGCTTAGCTTTACCATCAGAGCCGCATATGATGTCCTGCCCTCCCCAACTGACTTACATCTCTGGTTTGGAGAAGATCTGGCCTGTCTCCAGTGTGCTGCCCCAGCCACTCTTAAACACATCCCGGTGGGTTGCAAGACTAGTCTTACTCAAGGCAGATACACGTGGGCCACAACCAAGTGTTGAAGTGCTTGGCAACTGCACTGGAGGTTAAGAGGGTAACCACCAATTCCATGCCCTTAGAAACCAAAACTGCCTCCTGGCATCTAACATCCTTCGTCCGGGAGGGGGAGAAGCAGCCAGCTAAATGAGCGTCTCCAGTCTCATGCCCACTGAATGCAGCCTGGGACTGGGAAATGCAGGTGGATCTGACTCAGAAACTTACCTTCCCACCAGAAATTGCAGCAACCACCCTGCGGCCAGACCTGGTCCTTTGGTCTAAATCCTCCCGATGTGTCTTCATCGTGGAGTTGACAGTCCCATGGGAGGAAGCTGTTGATGAGGCATTCAAAAGGAAAAGGCTACGATATGCAAATCTGGCAGCTGATGCAGAGGACCTGGGCTGGAAAGTGTTCTTGTGCCTAGTGGAGGTGGGCTGCAGAGGCTTCGTACCTAGCTCCACCACAAGATTAGTGAAGGAGATTGGAGTCAGAGGGCAGGCTCAGCGGAAGACTATCAAGGAGCTCTCAGCTGCTGCTGTAAGAAGCAGCCATTGGTTGTGGCTGAAGAGAAAGGAGACACTATGGGCCATGCATGGAGCCTCCAGTATGATACACACCCAGGTTTGATCAGCCTGTGGTGGGCCGTCCTCAGGTGAGGGTGTATTGTGATAATGGCCGAAACACCCACACTCCACATTACATGGAGAAATGTGGCAGGGGTGGGATTTGAACCCGGAGCCTTCTGAACAGAAACCAAGCGCATTAACCACTTGGCCACCACCCTTGCCCATGAATTATTTCTATAATTTGTGTATATAACCAACTGTTTCCACGTTTCAACAGAAATTATGACAGTTGTATTTGTAATAGTTTCTAAAGGACTTATATCACTATATAAGACACTCACACATTACATAGCTGGTTTGTTGGATTATAGTTTGTATATACATTACATCAGCATACGAGGTCTATTAGAAAAGTATCTGACCTTATTATTTTTTTCAAAAACCATATGGATTTGAATCACGTGTGATTGCGCCAGCCAAGCTTGAACCTTCGTGCGCATGCGTGAGTTTTTTCACGCCTGTCGGTTGCGTCATTCGCCTGTGAGCAGGCTTTGAGTGAGGAGTGGTCCACCCCTCTCGTCATTTTTTTCATTGTTTAGGAATGGCTCAGAGACTGCCGCTTTTCTTGATAAAAATTTTTTCAGAAACTGTGAGGGACATCAAAGTGGACACCATTCGAGAAATTCAGATGGTTTTTGGTGAAAATTTTATGGGCTTCAAAGAGATTACGGAGTGTTACTGTCGCTTTAAGGACGGCCCAGAGCAACTGGTGGTGCGCCGCGCTCCGAAGCCGCCATCGACAGGCTGAGCGACCATTTCATTTCTAAACGGATGGCCGTATGGATCCGTGACCATCGTGTGCAATTTCTCTGGTTATCACAAGAGCTGGACATCAACCATTTTCTGGCAGATTTCACTTTTAACAAGAGATTTTGTCATGGAAAGCCATGGAGGCTTCGCGCGTCACCATGGATTCGCTACTGGAACGAGACAAAACCACCTCCGTTTTAGTCTCACAGGACGGCTTTGAGATGGCGTTCAGACAGCTGTCGGTGGTTTTTCCATCGAGTGATTATCCGAGAAATTGTGGATGTGCCTGGACATGCCAGAACATGTCCTGTGAGGCTTCATCACGGCGTTGCTTTGCGCCATGCGGCACTGCCGCGACGCGCAAAGCCTCCTCTTTCCATCACAAAAACTCCTGTAACCGTGGAATGTGCCGTTCATTTCCAAACTGGACGCTGTGTTTTATCCGGGATGTCATCTGGCTAGCACAGGAATTGTGAAAAGACGTGGACATCAGCACTTTCCTCCGCACGTCTGTCTCAATGTCTGTCTCCATCGTGACGCGCGAAGCCTCCGCTCGGCTTTCCATGACAAAATCTCTTGTTAAAAGTGAAATCTGCAGGAAAATGGTTGATGTCCAGCTCTTGTGATAACCAGAGATATTGCACACGATGGTCACGGATCCATACAGCCATCCGTTTAGAAATGAAATGGTCGCTCAGCCTGTCGATGGCGGCTTCGGAGCGCGGCGCACCACTAGTCGCTCTGGGCCGTCCTTAAAGCAACAGTAACACTCCGTAATTGTTATGTGTCGACGCGGATTGAGGAGCGAACCTGCGTCAGACAGAACGCAGCGCTAAAAATAACCAGAAAGCGGTTCCAACAACAAAAACAATTTATTTTTCACCTGTGCCTAAATAAAATGTACAAAACCAAAACCAACGTCCTTCTGGAGGAGTGACTGCTGGCACGCTCTCCAGCGCCCGCAAGGAGAGAAGTCCGGCGCTCCTGGACCCACTACCACCAGACAAACACCCCCCAGGTGGACACGACAAACTGACTCTCTGTGAAGCAAAGAAGATGTGAGGTAAGTCAGCAGTTACAACAATATCTTTCAAAAGACACACGCTATCAGCAACACATTCAGGTCTGTACTTTTTATCTTTATGCAAATGAGCAGCTTCTCACAACAAGTGGAGGATCACTTATCCGCACGCCACAGCAGTGAGAAGCAAGCTGCACAATTCTCATCACAATTCAAGTATACTATGTAACAAAACACCAAGTTACTATCAACAATTAGTCACATACTTAATTACCTTTAATGTGTGCTGACAGCATGTGTCCTCACCCTTCCTTGCTTCACGGGCTCGATGTGTCAAACCCAGGTGCGGTCCTCAGCGTCTCAAACGAACATCACAAGGTCGAGTTCCCGGCAGTTCTGCTTGAATCACACATGCCTTAAAAGCAGAACGCCATCCAGTTATCTGCTTCAGCTGAAAGTCTTTAAGGTTGCATGTGAGCACCAGTCACAGGTGCTTCACATGATGTTGATGAGGGTGAGGATTCTTCAGCCAGCACCTTCTCCACAGACAAATCAGTTTCCATGCCACCTGAGGAGCAAAGAAAAGAAAAGAACACCAAAACATCCAGCCACACCCCCCAACACACAACAGTAATCCCTTTGAAACCCATAAAATTTTCACCAAAAACCATCTGAATTTCTCGAATGGTGTCCACTTGGATGTGCCTCACAGTTTCTGAAAAAATTTTGATCAAGCAAAGCGGCAGTGTCTGAGCCATTCCTAAACAATGAAAAACACGAGAGGGGTGGACCACTCCTCACTCAAAGCCTGCTCACAGGCAAATGACGCAACCGACAGGCGTGAAAAAACTCACGCATGCGCACGAACGTTCAAACTTGGCTGACGCAATCACGTGATTCAAATCCATATGGTTTTTGAAAAAAATAATAAGGTCAGATACTTTTCTAATAGACCTCGTATATTTAATCAGTTTGAAGAAATCTTTATAATCCTGTTTTTTCATTCTATTCTAAGTTGACTCATTGTGCCCCGTGAATTAGTGTCTGGGACACAGTGACTCAAAAAATTTAAAATCGATTTTAAAGACCTGTAAATTACACTTGGGGAGACATAAACAACACAGTCTTATAAACAATAATCTGCTGTATTAAATCCACAATAGAATGACCTAAACGTATGCATAATGTGTTTATGCTGCCACAAAACAACATTTCTGATCCACTGTGCCCCGGCTTCCCCTATATGACCTTTAACATGAAATAAACTCCATAGATGACACTTCGATTGGTTGTGCCCAAATCATGCATATGACTACTAAAATCAACCTCTTTGCGTTGTGCTTAGATTCCACACCATGCAAACATCTATGTGGACTTGGACATGCTCCAAATGCATTTACACTATGTGCTTTAGAGTATGTGCCATAGATAGGGCCCTTAAAATTCTGAGGGTTTGTTTGTGTGTGTGTGTGTGTGTTTGTGTGTGTGTGTGTGTGTGTGTGTGTGTGTGTGTGTGTGTGTGTGTGTGTGTGTGTGTGTGTGTGTGTGTGTGTGTGTGTGTGTGTGTGTGTGTGTGTGTGTGTGTGTGTGTGTGTGTGTGTGTGTGTATAATGAAATGGTGATATGACCTTAAATGAGCACCTAACTTGTTGTGGATGGAAAGTCCCTCTATTTGGAATATATGTCTACTTTAGTAAACATTTGACATAATAGAAAATTAATTACTTTTATGCAATATCCATCTTGTGTTCATCAAAATTGTTTTGAATCTACAAACAGCCTGAGGCAGTGCAGATGTCATTGTCATGACTGCGAGAATCGTCAGAACTGTCACAGGGTGAGAAAGTCACATGTTTAATCCACACTGTAGTCTCTGTAAATCTGCTGTCATGTCCTCCAGTGAAACTCACTGTCAGTAGCGATGCTGAATATAACTCAACTTTAATACACTGTGATTGTGGCAGTGATCCTGCACAAACACCTGCACAGCGTGGCCTCATGGCCACAGAGAAGAACAAATGAATGCAATGGCATGAGGCATAGGGTCATGTTAAGGTTTATCATTTTGATCTTTGATGCTAAATCCTTTACTACAATTTAGTAGTACAACTTAAGCCTGATGATTGTGCAGGAATAATTGCGCCAGGTGTCTGTGTGAGTCTGTCATTGTCTGATTCAGGGTGCAAATGTTTTCATTTTGAAAATAGGTTATTACTGGTACCTCTGACGGGATTATTTAAGTCCACATTCAGCTTTAGCTAGATTGGATTAGATTTTCAGTGGGGGGGTTGAAAGGCAGAGAATGATTGGCCGATGGATGCAAAGAGAGAGTGGCATTAGGTCACCGGGCCTCTCCTATTGGCTGGTCAACGTCGCGAGTACTTTCCCATCTGCCTCCTGTATCTCAAGGATAATCCCTGAGAATACCTCTGCAGATGTTTACAACACAGCACAGAGAGAAAGAGGCAAATGTTGGTGCACTATGTGTTAACTGTTATTGTCAGATTATTATTATTATTATTTATTTTATTTTTTTTTATGAAGCACTGACAAAACACAGTAGGACACAGAGACTTTTCATAATTGTGGCACAGACCACTTAAATCTTTGTTGAACTGTCATTTCTGGGGGGGTTTTTTCCACAGAAATTCAAGTAATAATTAGTAAGCATCAGTCATCATACTACCAAAGAATATTTGCTAAATTGTAGTTTAATTATATTAAGAAGAAATATGAATGAAAGTTCACAAGCACTGTGTTAATTGCTCCACTAGGGGGAGTATAATCCTGTACTGATGGTGTTGAATACAGCTTTACTTATTGGAATGGACTTGATTTTTAATGAAAACTTATTAAAACCACTCTTTGTATAGAATGGTACAAGTCAATCATGTAAAAAATAATGGTAATAATAAAAAAAACTAGAAGGGGCACTCAGAGTGTATGATACTCATGCTTTATGGCACTGATTCATGCAAATTGACTGTTTCATTCATTTTCGATACCCACTCTAATTCAAGGTCACAAGGGAGCTGGATCATATCCCAATGGGCAGTGGATGAGAGGCCAGGTACACTGTGAACAGGCCACCAGTCTATCGCAGGGGCACATACAGACAAACAAACACACACACACACACACACGCCTACAGCCAATTAAAAGAATCAATGTGCCTAAGCCATGTGTTTGGAGGAACCCAGAGCACCCAGAGAGAACCCATGCAAACTCCACACAGAAAGGATCAGGTGGGAAGCTATCCCAGGACCTTCTTGCAGTGAGACAACAGTGCCACTAAGCCACTGTGCCACCCAAGTGTACTTCAGTTCAGTGACACCATAATATATGTTTCTGTGTGGCCTGAACATATGATCAAAAGTTAAACAGTTATGACCTTGAGTTTGACCTTTCACTTGTAGCAAAAGTCCAATGTGACAAATAAAAATGCAATATATACACTGAAAAAAGAGAAATCGAATTAAATTGCTTTAATAAGGAACACTCAAATGAATTCATCTGTCCAAATTAAGTTAAGAATTTGGTGTAAAAACCTGTGACGTTAACTGGGATCAGCTTGATTTGTTCTGTGTTACCAGTTGAAGCAACACTTTATTAGGTTGGTCCAGCACTTCTCAAATGTTTTTTTTTTCTCCAGTGTATGACTTCATATTAGTGTTCAATAGTAACCAAAATTTAGTCATTCTCAATATCCGCTATATGCAACCATTAAGCCAAAAATAGACCTTTGCTTGTAACCAATTTTCTCCCAATGAAATCATTTTGTCATGCCTGACCCTCAATCATTTCAGAAAGCTTGGTTACAATTTGATCAGAACTGGTCAAAAACAATATGCACAACAACATTCAGGGTTTTTTTCTTTAAATTGTTAGATCACCATAACATTTTTGTTACTAAAATTGATGCAAGAATAACGGTATGACATTTTTTCTTAAGAAATCAGTAATGGGGTGTTAAAAGCTGTGGCAAAGTCATATATTAAGTAAGTCTGGGCTTTCATTAACCTGGACTGTGCACGTATCTCATGCAGTGCATCCAGAAAGTATTCACAGTGCTTCACTTTTTTCACATTTTGTTATGTTACAGCCTTATTTCAAAATGGCTGAATCCCCACCCCCCCAAAAAAATTATATACCCCACAATGACGATGTGAAAAAAAGTTGTTTTTTTTTTTTGTTTGTTTTTTTTTTTAGAATTCTGCAAATTTATTAAAATAATAAGAAAAAAAAGAAATCACATGTACATAAGTATTCACAGCCTTTGCCATGAAGCTCAAAATTGAGCTCAGGTGCATCCTGTTTCCACTGTTTATTCTTGAGATGTTTCTACAGCTTGACGAGTCCACCTGGAGTAAATTCAGTTGATTGGACATGCTTTGGAAAGGCACACACCTGTCTATATATACGTTCCCACAGCTGACAGTGCATGTCAGAGCACAAACCAAGCATGAAGTCAAAGGAATTGTCTGTAGACCCCTCAGACAGGATTGTCTTGAGGCACAAATTTGGGGAAAGGTACAGAAACATTTCTGTTATTTTGAAGGACACAATGAGCACAGTGGCCTCCATCATCTCTAATTGGAAGAACTTTGGATCCATCAAGACTTTTCCTAGAGCTGGACACATCTCTAAACTGAGTGATTGGGAGAGAAGGCCTTAGTCAGGGAGATGGCCAAGAGCCTGATGGTCAGTCTGGCACAGCTCCAGCATTCCTCTGTGGAGAGAGGAGAACCTTCCAGAAGGACAACCATCTCTGCAGCAATCCACCAATCAGGCCTGTATGGTAGAGTGGCCAGACAGAAGCCACTCCTTACCCTTAAAGGCACATGGCAGCCTGCCTGGAGTTTGCCAAAAGGCACCTGAAGGACTCTCAGACCATGAGAAACAAAATTCTTTGGTCTGATGAGACAAAGATTGAACTCTTTGGTGTGAATGCCAGGCGTCATATTTGGAGGAAACCAGGCACCATCCCTACAGTGAAGCACGGTGGTAGCAGCATCATGCTGTGGAGATGGTTTTCAGTGGCAGGAACTGGGAGACTAGTCAGGATTGAAGGAAAGATGAATGCAGCAATGTCCAGAGACATCCTGGGTGAAAACCTGCTCCAGAGCGCACTAGACCTCAGAGTGGGGCGACGGTTCACTGGCGCTGCCCATCCAACCTGATGAAGCTTGAGAACTGCTGCAAAAAGGAATGGGCAAAACTGCCCAAAGATAGGTGTGCCAAACTTGTGGCATCATATTCAAGAAGTCTTTGGCTGCAATTGTTGCCAAAGGTGCATCAACAAAGTATTGAGCAAAGGGGGTGAATAAGTATGTACATGTGATTTCTTAGTTTTTTATTTTAATTTGCAAAAATTAAAAAAACAAACACACAAAAAACATTTTTCATGTTATCATTATGGGGTTCTGTGAGTAGAATTTTGAGGGAAAAATGAATTTACCCCATTTCAGTATAAAGCTGTAACATAACATGTGGAAAAAGTGCAGCGCTGTGAATACTTTCCAGATTCACTGAGTATCTAATACTAATGAAGAGTGTTTCAACAACAAAATATAAAGAGCTGTGCATTGCTGAACAGTGACATTTTAATGACATGAATAAATGGAGTAATATAATAAATGTGCTGTAATAATAATATAATGAAAGATTTATATATTATCATTTAAAAAGTATAAAAATAAAGGTTCTAATGTGAGCAAATCATATCCTTTTCAAATAATATATTCAAACAAAACAGTTATACAAGGTGTACAGACAATACAATAATTGTGGAATACCCATTTTTACATTAATTCTGTGACATCAAATTTGATGTCTTATAAAATATGACGTAAGTATTATACTGTTATGATGGATTAGAATGCAAGTAATGGTCAATAAAAGCAAACAAACCATTCCAGAAAATTACTTCTTCTGGATTTTTTCTTTATGTTTGTTTTTGTTTATTTGTTCTTTGTTTTTAGTTCTTGTTTTTAAAGAAAATATCACAGTGGTGGACAAGGGCCATAATATATCTCTCTCACAGACTCTCACAGACCTGTAACTACTTCTTTAAGAAGCTCTTCTGTCCTCCACCTGTTACCTGTATTAATGGCACCTGTTTGAACTTATCTGTATAAAAGACACCTATCCACAGCCTGAAACAGTCAGACTCCAAACTCAACCATGGCCAAGACCAAAGAGCTGTCGAAGGACACCAGGAAGAAAGTTGTAAACCTGCACCAGGCTGGGAAGAGTGAATCTACAATAGTCAAGCAGGTTGGTGTGAATAAATCAACTGTGGGAGCAATTGTAAGAAAATGGAAGACATACAAGACCATTGATAATCTCCCTCAATCTGGGGCTCCACACAAGATGTCATCCTGTGGGGTCAAAATGATCATGACAACGGTGAACAAAAATCCCAGAACTACACGGAGGGACCTGATGAATGACCTGCAGAGAACTGGGACCAAACTAACAAAGGATACACACTACGCAGAGAGGGACTCAAATCCTGCAATGCCAGGCGTGTCCCCCTGATTAAGCCAGTACATGTCCAGGCCCATCTGAAGTTTGCCAGAGAGCATATGGATGATCCAGAAGAGGATTGGGAGAATCTTATGTGGTCAGATGAAACTAAAATAGAAATTTTGGTAAAAACTCAACGTTGTGTTTGGAGGAAGAAGAATGCAGAGTTGTATTCCAAGAACACTATACCTACTATGAAGCATGGTGGTGGAAACATCATGCTTTGGGGCTGTTTTTCTGCAAAGGGGACAGGACGACTGATCTGTGTTAAGGGAGGAATGAACGGGGCCATGTATCGTGAGAAACCTCCTTCTATCAGTGAGAGCATTGAAGATGCAACGTGGCTGGGTCTTCCAGCATGACAATGATCCCAAACACAGCGCTCAGGCAACAACGGAGTGGCTCTGTAAAAAGCATTTCAAGGTCCTAGAGTGGCCAAGCCAGTCTAGATGTCAATCCCATAGAAAATTTGTTAAGGGAGTTGAAAGTCCTTGTTGCCCTGCGACAGCCCCAAAACATCACTGCTCTAGAGGAGATCTGCATGGAGGAATGGGCCAAAGTACCAGCTACAGTGTGTGCAAACCTGGTGAAGACTTACAGGAAACATTTGACCTCTGTCGTTGCCAACAAAGATTATGTTACAAAGTATTGAGTTGAACTCTTGTTATTGACCAAATACGTATTTTAAACCATCATTTACAAATAAATTCTTTAAAAATCCTACAATGTGATTTCCTGGATTTTTTTTTCTCATTTTGTCTCTCACAGTTGAAGTGTACCTATGTTGAAAATTACAGACCTCTCTCATCTTTCTAAGTAGGAGAACTTGCACAATCAGGGACTGACTAAATAATTTTTTGCCCCACTGTACATCCTGAACAGGGTGAGAACCTTGGCCATCCAGGAGGGACTGTGTGTAGAGCCACCGCTTCTTTGCAACAAAAGGTGCCAGTTGAGATTATTCGGGCATCTGGTGAGGATTCCACTGGTTGTCTCCCCAGGGAGGCCTTCCAGGCACCTCCAATTGGGAGGAGGCTCTGGGGAAGACCC
Organism: Thalassophryne amazonica; assembly: GCF_902500255.1. Classification (NCBI taxonomy): domain Eukaryota; kingdom Metazoa; phylum Chordata; class Actinopteri; order Batrachoidiformes; family Batrachoididae; genus Thalassophryne; species Thalassophryne amazonica. The sequence goes on from NC_047108.1 coordinate 69,085,976, forward strand.
AGGATACACTGGACGGATTATATTTCCCACCTATCTTGGGAATGCCTCAGGATCCCCCGGGAAGAGTTACAGGACTTGGCTGAGGATAGACAAGTGTGGGGTGAGTTGCTTGGTCTACAGTCACTACGATCCGGACCAGGATAAGTGTCAGAATATGAATGAATGAATGAACTGCTGATTTGTCTCTTAAGATAGCTATAGTTTCATAATTAGTGATTTTATTTGAAATGCATCGAACAGTAGTAGTAGTTTTTTCTGTTGTTAGTATTTCAATTGTGTTGTGGAGCTTTACAGCACTGCTTTTTTGTGTACACTGAATTTGCAGGGAAATGTTGTGAAAATAAATTGTTATACAGTAAATTAACTGCATTTATATAGCACTTTTCCATCTGTATCAGACACTCAAAGCACTTTACAATAATGCCTCATTCACCCCGATGTGAGGGTGCTGCCATACAAGGTACTCACTGCACACCGGGAGCAACTAGGGGATTAAGGACCTTGCCCAAAGGCCCTTAGTTTCCCAGTCAGGCTGGGATTTGAACAAAGGATCCTCTGGTCTCAAGTCCAACACTTAACCACTAGACCATCACCTCCACTAACAGTCCCCTCAAAAGTACTGGGTCGCTTGATATTTCACACATTTTAATTTGTTTATTTCATTCCAAATACAAAAAGTAAATCAGGGTTCTCAATAGAAAAATTTCTCAAATAATTTTCTTTAAACTCAAACTGAAAGCAAATCTCTACATCTGGCTATAATTTAATTAAAAATATAACTATCAAGATGATGGGTTACATAAGTAATGGGCCCCTTTGGTATAATACCTATACGAGGTCTGTTAGAAAAGTATCCGACCTTTTTATTTTTTCAAAAACCATATGGATTTGAATCACGTGTGATTGCATCAGCCAAGCTTGAACCTTCGTGCGCATGCATGAGTTTTTTCACGCCTGTCGGTTGCATCATTCGCCTGTGAGCAGGCTTTGTGTGAGCACTGGTCCACCCCTCTCGTCGTTTTTTTATTGCGAATAAATGTCTGAATGATTTGGAGCTTTGCTGCATCAATTTTTTTCCAGAAACTGTGAGAGACCTCCAGGTGGACACCGTTCCGAAAATTAATATGGCTTTCAGGGACGATTTTATGGGGATTACACAGATTAAGGAGTGATCCAGACAGTTTAAAGACCGCCCACAACTGCTGAGAGCACGCCGCGCTCCGAGCGCCGATCGACAGGCTCAAACCCCACTGAAACAACCAGATCATTTCCAACATGAAGGCTTTGTTGATCCGGGACGTCGTCTGACTTTCACAAAAAGGCAGAAGGCGTGGACATCAGCACTTTTTCGGCACATTCCACTGTTACAGGAGTTTTTTCATGGAAAGAAAAAGCGGAGGGACGCGCCACGGAACCGATCATGACGCGGCGCAAAGCAACGGCGTGATGAAGCCTCACAGGACACGTTGGGGCATGTCCAGCTCATTCTCAATTTCTCCGATAATCACACGACTGAAAAGCAACCGACAGCCGTCTGAAATCTACCTGAAAGCTGTCCTGTGAGACCAACACGGAGGTGGTCTTGAATAACGTCTTGAATGGGTGTCTTTATGGCTTTCCTCACTCTTCTACTTCTTGCACAGTCACTCAGTTTTTGAGAACTGTCTACTCCACACAGATTTACCATAGAGTGCCATACTGTTTGTATTTCTTCACAACTGATGTAAATAAAGTTCAAGACCTATTCAATGACTTGGAAATGTACATGTATCCATCCCCTGACTTGTCTGAAGAAAACTGACAAAAAACTGGTTATTTATAGGTATTATACTAAAGTGGTCCATTACTTATGCAACCCATCATCTTGGCCTTTATATATTTAATTCATTTATATCAAGTTATAGAGATCTGCTTTGAGTTTGAGTTCAAGGAAGATCATGTTAGAAATGTTTATCTTGAGAAGCCCGATTTACTTTTTGTATTTGAAATGGCATAAATAAATTAAAATGTGTGAAATAACAATTGGCCCAGTACTTTTGGAGGGCACTGTATGTGCTGTACGTTTTATTACGTCCGCCAAGGATGAACTAAAATCATCGGCATGTATTTATTTATTTGTCTGTCTGTCTGTTAGCAGGAGTACGTCAAAACTACTGCATGGAGTTTGACGAAACTTTCACCAGACATAGATATTAGCCCATGGAAAACTCCATTAAATTTTGGAGGTGATCCTGATCTGGATCTGGATCAAGATTTCATTTTATATAGGTTTTGAAGGATTACGTTAAAAAGCAAATTTGCACCATAGATAGATATTAGGGCATGGAATACTCCACTGAATTTTGGAGGTGATCTGGATCCAGATTGGCGGATGTCAGAAATCTCAGTCTGCTCTTGTTTGGACGTGTTGTGGCCCCTATTGTCCACCATAAAATATGATTTTGCGTGTGTGTGTGTGTGTGTGTGTGTGTGTGTGTAATTGTTTAAAAGACATAAGGAGTGTACAGAATGACATGCATGATATGTAACATTTTAAGGCTTTTTAAGGATGAAAAATGGGACAGTCCAAGAAGACACATCCAAAACTGTACAGTAATCTTGCATACCAGTGCACATCCGATGTGTGTCCTTCCAAGGAGCACTTCTCCTTCATTTTTATTGTTAGTGGAATACTGAGATTGAGTCGTTTGTGTTGAATACCACTATCTGAAGTGTCTGTTTGGTATTTTGAGGCCAAAGTGTTACAATACAGTGGAGTCTGAGTGGATATTTCTTTACTGTCTGTGTTCTCCTGTTCTTTTGTCGCCTCTCCCCAGAGCAGCTGTTTTACTGAGGAAAGGAGTCGAACAGGTCCAAATGCCCAGTGTGCAAGTCTGTGGTCCTCTACCAGTGCATAGCTGGATGTCAGCACTTCATCAATAAACAAAGTCCCATCTTCTGTCAAGGGTGCAAAGACTCCCACACTCTCCACTGTTGAAACGGATGTGATTCGAGATGGTAGCAGGAGACCCTTTTCTGTGTGAATGAGAACATAGTCTCCTATTTTGGCTCTGCCGGCAAACTGAGCCTGGAACCCGCTGCTGTGGAGTCTGGGATACAGCGACAAAAAGACCAAGTGATTAGGAGTGAGAGTCAGCCTATGGCCATCTTCTGTCTCCAAAGACAGAAAAGTAGAGCAGATGTCTGGGTTCCGATGCAAAAACAAAAGGACTCTGCTGAACACGATTTGGCCCATTGCAGAGACAGCCATGACTCTGTCTCCAGGAACCAGTGACCACAGGGTCTTCTGCTGCCCGCCAGCTACAGTCACCCGGGCCCAACCTGGGAAGCAGCCACCTTTCTCCACGGCGACAGAGTGATCTGCAGCAGGAAAAGCCATCATGATACTTACATACCACACGTTTAACGACATAATCATCAACAAAACCTCATCCTGAGGCTTACCGGCTTTGACCGAGCAGTGGATGTGATATTTGGACTCATAATAGACCCAGTCAAATCCAGCCTCCACAGCCAGCTGAGCCAGGAGGCCGTACTTCTCTGTCTCTCTGTCATCTGTGGTGATGTCCACAGCACGACCTTCATAGTGGAGTGAGCCAGGGGTGTGGTGGCCATCCTCATCCCAGGCCTCTGTTACTCGCAGGTGCACTCCAGGCCACTGGTTCATCACTGCAATGGCCAACCTGTTTAAACAGTCCTTGCATCGCTAGAAAAAGAATTGGGGATAGACAGTGAGGTTCAGTGCAGAGAACAGATATGTGATCATCTTAAGACATCTAAATCATCACACAGTTTGAATGTCTGTTTGTTCCCCTACTCAGGTCCTTTGTCCAATTTCCCTCAAATGTGGTATGTCTATGAAAGTTAATCCCGTTATTGCATTCAAAGGATTAGTTTTGGTAAAGGTTAAAATTTTGATTTTTTTTTTTTTTTTTTTTAATCTGATGTCCACCATACCTGGCATACATATGGAGGTGGGTTCTAGAATTTCTCAGGCAAAATCAAATTTACCAACAGTTAATCAGTGGAAGAACGTTCATTGGGGACAAAGGACAAAAGTCTTTCCTCTCCGAATTGCACCAAGCATGGATCGCATATCAAGTGGCAACCTGAGCCTGCTAGAACTGAGACCAACACAGAAGCGTAGTACCTTGACTGGCGGCTTGAGGCTGACTCCAAAACAGAGCACTTTCCCATAGAACTCCATGTTAAAATATCCAACTTTAGAGTAAAATTAAAAACACAAATACTGCGTAGAGGTGATTTTTTTCTAATGTATTAGTTTAACTTGTTTTAAGCCATAAAGTTTTGTAAATCTGGGGGCGTGGTCACTTTGAGTAACAGTTGCTGAGCAGAACGTCTCCATGTCTCTTCTTTAGCTCAGATAAAAATGTAATGGTTTTGGTTTGCTCTCCCGACACACACGAGTTCTGGACAGTGGTGGGCACACTTCCGATAATCCGATAACAGATAATTATCGAAGATAATGTTTTCATTATCGGATTATCTTTTTAGATAACTTTTAGACCGATAAACAAAGTAAACAAAGCTGAACAGTAACAAGCAATTTTAAAATTTAAAATCAGTTCAGCACTTATCTGTTAAAAGTTTTGTAACAGATGGACAGTTATACCCTCTGCTAACAGAAGAGAGCTGCTTCAATGAAAAGTATCTCTATCCTCTGTAGACAAAGGAGAAATGGCCCAAAAAAAAAAAATCATTTCCTTTAACACCATACTGATATGTTGGCAATATCACCTAAGTCATCCAGAGGCATACATTTTTAACTTATGATTCAAATTTTAACCAAACTAATTTTGGGCAAGTTATTTAAAATTACTGTAATGTCTGAAGTTTTATAAAGTGAAAATATCAGATTTATGTTTTAGTTTTAAAGTAATGTGCTAATTTTTAAGGTTTTGTGAGCACATGCTGTGCCCAGCAGTGCATTATGGGTAGGATGATGTAATCTCAGTACGTTCACGACAGGACAAATGCATTTCAGGCACTCTGTTCAGGCTCCACGGACAACAGCATTAAACTCTAGTGCCTAAAACTCTCGTGAATATATTCTCTGGGTTTATAGACATTGTTACTGTATTTGCATTTGTTAAATTCCAAGCATTTTAAATGTAGCAGGCAGGGATTATCTGGAATTTTGTTTTCAAGGCCTCTACTGCCATCTACTGGCCAGTAGTGTTCATGGCAGTATTTGCCCTAAGTACTAAGCATCTGGGCACCAGTTGTTGTGTGGGCCGCTGAAGAGGAGGTACTGCTGGCCCACCACCACCAGATGGCGCCCTGCTTGGAGTGCGGGCTTCAAGCATGAGAGGGCGTCGGAGCCACTGGGAGTGACAGCTGTCACTTATCTGCACCAGCTGTCACTCATCCAACTCATCACCATCACTATAAAGGCCGGACTGCAACTCCACCTCCTCGCCGAGAAATCAGCTACCACTCAAGGTAATTTCTCTGCTGTATTTAACGCTGACAAATAGTCTGAACTCTTTTTGCAGCCGTTTTCCTGTGGATACGGTCTGAAGCTGGATTGGCGGATAGTGTGAGTGCGACGTCTTCGCCTCTCACTCCTTCCAGGGAAGTGACTGACAGAAGCTGCACGGGTGATTCTGTTTCTGGAGGTGGAGGTTCTCCCTCCCGGAGGAACTGAGCAAGGAAGGATTACTGGGTGTGTCTTCACACACCCACCATTAACTGTTTCTGTTTCTGCCAGCAGTACCAGGTGGAGACGGTGGCCACCTGGGACTCGGGACTTGGCGGCTCCGGTGTTCTTCAGATCCGCTGGCGGTGGAAGCCGTGTGGGATCCGGCTCTTCTCTGGACAGACGTCTTCTATCCTCGAGCCTGCCCACACGTCACCTTGTGTATGATTGACTGTACTCCTCAATTGTTATTGTCTGTATTATAAAGTTGTCTAAGTCTAAGTCTATTCCGTTTTGCAATTCACAACATTAAATTGTTACTTTCTGGCTTATCCATTGTCCGTTCATTAATGCCCCCTGTTGTGGGTCCGTGTCACTATACTTTCACAACACCAGTGTTCTTTTTATTTTGACCCTGGTTATATCAGATGATTGTCAAATCAACTTTTGGCTTTGCAAATGGCTTTTTTTTTTAACAAATGAAGTTTAAAAACAAAAAACAACAGCAAAAAAAATAAAATAAAATAACATTACAAGACAGCTCTGCGGTGTTTGCACATGCACAGTGCGAGCGGTTAGATGCTTGTAGCTTTTCAGCAGCAGGATACCCTCATGACGGCCGACCGAATAATATCAAACAGGTTTGATTTTCATTGGGACCATACGATCGGCGATCAGGAGGTGGTCCTGAGATGTTAAACGCAGCTTGTTACTCCATGTACACTACACGATGCAGGACGCACGATTAACCTGAAACTCGGTCCAAAACATTCCTGCATGAAAAATCATCTCGCACAGTGTAAAGCACGTTTTACATCATAAAACATGCGCACATTCTCTCCACATGCAAAACATTTTGTGATGACACTTCCAGGGCTCCGTAAAAATGCCTGTTTTTACAAATAAAAAAAATGGAATATTTTACAAAAGCACATTTATCTATAAACACCAACACACGACAGACGTCACATTAACGTGTTGGTTTACATAATGGATGACTAAACCAATCAGTGTTTAGCAGAGGCACTTTTACCCAGAATCCTTTGCGATCTGTCTGTGTTTGTTACAAAACCTCAGAATTAGTGCATTATTCAACATTAAAAGACATATGCTATATTTTAACTTTGTACAAATGACAGAACTGACATTAATGGAGTTATTCTATCGGTATTAATGTTATTTATAAATCAAAACCATAAGTCAGCATGACTTTATTTTTCAAGACCTCCGCCTGACCGGAGCGTTGTGATTGATAGAGAGTTGGCTTTATGGCTGCTCTCAGAGTGTCTCTGTGATAGGAGCTCTGTAGTAAACAAGCACTTCCAGCAGGGACAGAATGTTCAAAGACGAAAGTGTGGTCTCATTGTTTGGGTTGTTGTTACTTTTAATATTACTAGACACTATTGTGGCATTAAAACTTAAATTTGTTTTATTAGTAGTTGTAAATGTACCAGAGACAATATTGGAATTTATCTGTTATCGGTTATCTGTAACTTGCGATACATTTTTGGGTGGTTTATTGTTTTATCTTTATCGAAGATCACTTTTCAGTTATCTGATTATCTGTTATCAAAGTTAATTTTTTGGTTATCTGTGCCCACCACTGGTTCTGGAATTGCCATGGTCAGGTTAAATTTGCCAAAGGTCAATCACTGAAGTCGAAGGTCAGAATTAGGGCTGAAACGATTACTCGAATAACTCGAACAACTCGATTACAAAAAATGATCGAGGTAAATTCTGTGCCTCGAAGCTTCGTTTAAACGTTGTAGTACATATGCCAGACCTGTGTGTTGGTGCTGTAATGTCCCCAGAAAAACAACAGAAGAAGACTAGAGCATGCGCTCAGGCCGTGTAACAGCTAATAATTTAGTCCTTAAAGCTACCGCTTTCCAATGCGACACAGGGTAAAATAAAGCCTTTTAAGAGAAAGAGGGTCCACACTGATCATCTGAAATAGACTTACTGCGCATTTAAAGCGAAGCAGTGTGTTTGTCTATTAAAAAAAACACACGGTCTGCTTGCTGTGGTGAGTGACTATTGACCCGATGACCGGGTACCCACAGTCGAAGATGGCTGCTGTTCAGACTCGCACTAAGTGTTTGATTTTTTTTTGGGCAACACACAATGCTTCACAAACACGGTAACTTAAAAAAAACAAAAACTAACTGCTGAATCACAGAGAAACAGGGATAAAAAAAAAAAAAATCATGTAGGGATCCAGTCCACCAACCTTAAAAAAAAAAAACTCAAAATGGTTACATTTTACAAGTTGGGGGGGGGGAACAGAACAGAAAGCCACATCCCATTGCCATTTCAGCAAAATGTCAAGACTTTGGCGCAGGGACATTGTGCCATTGCTTAGGGAGAGCCCTGGACTATTGATGTTGAAAAACGCAAAAGTACTTTTTATCCAATTACTCGATTAATCCCCAGAATAATCTATAGAATACTCGATTACAAAAATAATCGATAGCTGCAGCCCTAGTCAGAACTAAAAAATTTTTATTCCAATTATCACCAAACTTGGCACACATATGGAAGTGGGATCAAAATGGGGAAAAAAGTCCATCACTGAGGGGAAGGTCATGCATACCTGTCTGTCTATTTGTTGCCCTACTCCCCCCAGGTCCTTTTGTGATTTCTACCAAATGTGGTTTGTCAGTTCATTTTGGGAAAGGTCAAAGAATTTGATTTTCAATCTGTTTTGGACCAAATGTGGCACAAACGTATTGCAGAAGTGAACTGGCAAGGTCAAGGTCAATGAGGTGAAATGTCAGATTGCCAAAGCCTTTGCGGTTTTCATAACACACAGGTACTAATACCTAGTTATTACACACACACACACAAGCTGGCAAACCCAATCTGCAGTCAGGTTGTGTGTGTCTGTTTCTCTATTGGCATCATCATGTAATAACTCCTCTTGTTCACACAATCAAGAGCACAACAGCAAAGCTACTGTAGCCAGTTTGGCACATTCCTCGGCCTTTTCGACAGAGTGACAGAATAATCAAGGCCATTCTCTGTCTATCCAGATTGTTCCAGGAATGAGTTTGTCCGTCTCACGCTTGAGACATTTGATCAGAAATGCGTAGAGCGGCTCTTAACACCCCCGCGGGCCATAAAGTTACAGAATGTGTCTACGCTGTTAAAAAAAAGAAATCAGAGGGGACACAGTTATTATCATCTCCTGAAAGTGTGCTCACTTGTGACTTGCAGCTCAGTCACGTGAAGAAAAGTGACAACTAGGAGAGGAGAAGAGGGCTGGGAAAAAAGAGATGAGGAGGTGAGTGAGAAACAGCGGGGTGAGAAGGAAGGAGTCAAGAGTCAAGGTTGAGAGAGAGAGAGAGGGCAGAGGTGAAGAATGTATGGGCACACAGTGGGAACGTGACGGCACGGGTGAGAAAGACAGGGGGGCAGAAAACAAACCAGCTACATTTTTCTCACAATGCCAGTGAGGAGAGGCGTTTCATTGTCAGAACTACAATCGTGGCTTTTCCTACGGTGCCATTACTTCAGCAGGCGGGAATTTTGTATAGGCGACCTCTTTGAGTCTCCGAAAGACGCACAAAGAGCGTCTTTCACATCTGGGCATGAGAGGGGCACATGCATGCACACACACACCATCGTCACACTGGGCATCAGAAGGCCACGTATATACGAGCGCAGATTTCCATCACACGGGGAGGGGAACCAACACAGTTTAATATCCTAAACAATCAGAGAAAACCACAGCGCTGTGAAGAAACGCTGCAGCGGGATCCTCCTGCGGGCCGCCGTGCACTGCCAACATGTCACAGGAATACTTTTATTTGCAAGAACAAAGACTTTGGTTAAAGATTAAAAGGAAGTGTTCTTGAAGGGGAACACAGAAAGGCAGAGCAAACTTGTTAAACATGCACACACTGCTTTGAACATTTAAATACTAGTACAGACAAACAGCAAGTTACTATTTTTTAATGAATCTAATGCAGTTTTAAAGTGATCATATTGTACAAAATCAGTTTTTAATCTAGCATTTATAGTTACAAATGTTTGGTGTTTCATAAATATCCCCAATTCCCATTTCACGATTTGTCAGTTTTGTCCAGTTTTAGTCCTGTCTCCCATCTGGCATTTGTTTCAAACGTATTAGAAAAGGCTGATTTACGCAGTGCATTCAGAAAGTAATCACAGCGCTTCACCTTTTCCACATTTTGTGTCACAGCCTTATTCCAAAATGCATGAAATTAATTTTTTACCTCAAAATTCTACCCACAATATCCCACAATAACAATGTGAAAAAAGTTTTTTTTTTTTTTTTTTGAGATTTTTACAAATTTATTTATTCATCATCTGTAAATGGATGAAGAGTTCAGATGCACCAGAACTCTACCTAGCGCTGGTCACCCGTCTAAACTGAGGCCTGGGCCTTAGTCAGGGAGGTGACCAAGAACCCAATGGTCACTCTGTCAGAGCTCCAGCATTCCTCTGTGGAGAGAGGAGAACCTTCCAGAAGGACAACCATCTCTGCAGTAATCCATCAATCAGGCCTGTATGGTAGAGTGGCCAGACAAGAAGCCACTCCTTAGTAAAAGGCACATGGCAGCCCACCTGGAGTTTGACAAAAGGCACCTGAAGGACTATGAGAAACAAAGCACTCCGGTCTGATGAGACAAAAATTGAACTGTTTGGCGTGAAGGCCAGGTGTCATGTTTGGAGGAAACTAGGAACCATCATCCCTACAGTGAAGCATGGTGGTGGCAGTGGCAGGAATTGGGAGACTAGTCAGAATTGAAGGCAATGTACAGAGACATCCTGGATGAAAACCTGCTCCAGAGTGCTCTTGACTTCAGACTGGGGCGACGGTTCATCTTTCAGCAGGACAATGACCCTACGTGCACAGCCAAGATATCAAAGGAGTGGCTTCAGGACAACTCTGTGAATGTCCTTGAGTGGTCTAGCCAGAGCACAGACCTGAACCCAATCTAAAAATGGCTGTGCACCGACACTCCCCATCCGTCCTGATGGAGCTTGAGAGGTGCTCCAACGAGGAATGGCCAAAACAGCCCAAACATAGGTGCACCAAGTTTCTGGCATCTTATTCAGGAAGACTCGAGCATGTAATTGCTGCCAAAGGTGTATCAACAAAGTACCGAGCAAAGGATGTGAATACTTCTGTACGTGTGATTTCTTAGTTTTTTTTTTTTTTAGTAAATCTGCAACAATTTTAAAAAAATGTTTTCATGTTGTGGGCAGCACGGTGGCTTAGTGGTTAGCACTGTTGCCTCACAGTGAGAAGGTCAATTTCAATTTTCAGTTTATTTTCATTTATATTTATAAGGTCATGGGTTCAATTCCCATGGCCTTTCTGTGTGGAGTTTGCATGTTCTCCCCGTGTTTGCGTGGGTTTCCTCCGGGTGCTCCGGTTTCCTCCAACATCCAAAGACGTGCGGGTTAGGTGGATTGGACTCTTTAAATTGTCCTTAGGTGTGCGTGTGGGTGTGTCTGTGTTTGTTTGTCTGTTTGTGGCCCTGCAACAGACTGGCGTCCTGTCCTGGGTGTACCCCGCCTCACGTCCTATGACTGCTGGGATAGGCTCCAGCCCCCCGCGACCCTTAATTGGACTAAGCGGTAGAAGATGGATGGATAGTTTTCATGTTGTCATTTTTGTGGTGTTGTGAATAGAATTTTGAGAGAAAAAAAATTAATTTACTCCATTTTGGAATAAGGCTGTAATGTAAGAATATGTGGAAAAAGTGAAGTGCTGTGATATTTTATGGATGCACTGTACAGCTGCAGTCTTTTTTTTAGAAAATAATTCCACTCTTGAAAAATTGTGATCTGGATTTAGATCATGACATAGCACTGAGTCAGCACTTTAAAAGTGCACAATGGCATCACCTTGTTTGTTGATAGAGTGAATATTGGTGTGTTGGTAAAGTTAGATCTCACAGCAGCCTTTTTTACTGTGGACCACACAGTAGTTGTTTCCCATTTAGATCATTTTGTTGGTATTCGCGGCACAGCACTTATGTGGTTTAAATCCTATTTGGCTGAGAGGAGTTTTTCTGTTATGACTGGTGACGTCTTTTTCTTGTGGCGTACCACACGGTTGTATTCTTGGCCCTATTTTTTTTCACTGTACATGTTGCCTTTAGGTTTAATAGTAGCCCAGCCTCTGTAATAATAGCCTCTGTCCTTTCATTGTTACACAGATGATCTGCAAACCTGTCTATGAAGACTAATGGAAGTGATGCATTAAATTCTTTATTTGATTGTATTAGTGTGCTAATTTGGGGTTAATTATTTAAATTTGGGCTAATTATTTAAAACAGCTCTTCAGAATTTAGGAGTGATTTTTGACAGCTGTTTGAGGTTTGATCAACAGATAAATTCTGTTGTCAAAGCAATTTTTTTTTTCAGTTTCATCTTCTGGTCAAAATAAAGCAATCGACATAATCTCGAGAAGGTCAAACTTTCCAGCCCAGTCTCACGTTTTTTTTGTTTGTTTGTTTGTTTTGTTTTGTTTTTTTTCGTGACGGTTTTTTTTAACTCACTATTACTAATGCTACTCCTACCCTAACCTTAATCATAACCTAATCCTACTCTTTCCCCCCCACCATAATCATAAGCACCCCCCCCGCCCCCGGCTTCACTTTTAATTTCGTGCAGCCATCACGGAATGAATTAGACTGAATTCGTGCTGGCGTGACGAAAATGAGGCGCTTTGTGTCACAATATCACGAACCGATAGATTAATGTATATTTCGTGCTGCTGAATCACGACTTGCCGTGAGACCAGGTTGAACTTTCATCAGCTCCAGATTTTTATTACTATAATGCACTGTGTTCACCAATCTTCCTTTGCATGTCTCTTGCTTGTGCAAAACGCTGCTACTCGTCTTTTAATGAACACTTCCAGACGTGAGCATAATACCCCAGTACTTTACTCACTCCGCTGGCTTCCAGTTCTCTTTAGAATCGATTTCAAGATTTTAATGTTTGTTTTTAAAGCCATTAATGGTCTTGGCTGTCTTACCTTTCTGAAATTGTAACTCTCTGCAGTTACAGCAAGGCATCGCATTCATCTGGTCAACTTTATTTTGAAGTCCTGAGTTCAAAATACAAGTCATGGGGTGATCATACTTTTGTGGTAGCTGGCCCCAAACCATGGAACAAGTTACCATCTGATTTATGCACTATTTCTGACGTAGTGCGTTTAAATCAAAGCTCAAGACTTATTTCTGTAAAATATTTATTTTAAATTGTTTTTAATCCCGAGTGGGGCTGTAACATGTTTTGCTTTTATGTGCCTTATATATATATATATATATATATATATATATATATATATATATAGTATGTTAACTTAAAAAAAAAAAAACCCTTTGTTTATTCATTTTTACCCTGTTGTATGGCTGGGGGGCCTGGCTGCCTTTTTGTTTCTGTCTTTTGTTTTTCCTTCCAGGTGGCTTGCATTTGGGACTGAGTGGCTGTGTTGCTGAGGTTATCAGGACCTCACCCTGATCACCTGCGGCTCGTCAGGACTCACAGCTGTGGTGCATCTATATGGATTGGAACATGGTGGCATTTAAGACTGGAGTATACAGTGTGTATTGGCCAGAGACTCGACCTTGTGACCAGACGGGTGAGATCGTCGTCTCGGGAGCCATCTCATCATCAGTGGATGCAGAGTACGTCCAGGGTTTGATGCACGGTCTGTGAAAGAGGAGGGGGTGAGGTCTCACGCTCGTCAGCACACTTCCTGAGGTACGTTAGATTTTGTGACTAACGTTTATACAGTCAGTAAATGTGGTGTCCCTCACACCTTATTATATTGAGCTGTATGTTAGTCATGTATCGGCTTCCACTGCAGTGGAGTTTTGTGAACTGGATGTTCCATGCCTGCAGGTTGGGAAGCTGATTAGTAATTAAGCCAGGAAGTGTTTGCTGTTTATGTACACCTTTGAGTGGTCTCTCTGTGTGTAGAGTGTGGGCTCACATAATGGTTCCTTCTTTCACAGACTCGGTTTGTTGCGGCCACCTGGGGGGTGTCGGCGGGGTCCTTGGGTCCGAACGGCTTCTGGCTCCGGACCGTTAGCGCTGCTGGGAGCGCACCGTATCACCACCACGCCAGACCGCACACTCTTTTGTTGTTTTGTATCACATCACTGTTATGTATTAAATTCAGTTAGCCTTTGTACCGTGCTCTGCTTATTTTATACTGGGTCCTTCAAACGCTGGTCGGTTCTCCGAGCTGCGTCCGACACATAACATACCCGAGGCCATCACATATGACTATTTGGTATTGCGAAGGCTTTGAGTCCTTCCGTCCGTCTGTCCATCCGTCTGTCCGTCTGTCTGTGCTCAGCATAAGTCAGTAGTCATATTCCTGCCACAGTCTTCAAATTCACAGGGAACATTCTTGGGACACAGACATTGGAGAAGTTAAAAGATGGATAGCTTGACCTATTTTAAGACGTACTTTAAGAGGTTAAAAGGCCACATTCTGTTTCATTGTTTTTTTTTTTTTTTTTGCTTTTTTTTTTTTTTTAGTTGTGGGGCTGACAGCTAATCAGAGTACAGCGGCACCGTGATGACAGAACTTTATTGATCCCTTGGGAAGACTTCCTCAGGGAAATTCAGGAAAAATGCTGGTTTTGGAAGCTAATATCGCCTCTCGAGCAAAATTGCAGACATCAGCATGCATGCTAACTTTTGCTAACTCAAAGCTAACTTCCTGTGGAGTTAAATTTGTCTCATTAATACCTACAAATGCACAGAGGGTGATCTACAATTATTCCTTGATTTGCACAGCTTCCGCTCTTGTCAAAAGCTCATGTACACACACACGTAAGGCCTCCTGCAGACACCGTTAAAACATAAATATTGTTTTATTATATTTTTTATTTATGTTATTGTAGAGAGCCTTAAATCAGAAGTGCCTGACTCCGTGGTATAACTCACAAACTCAGAAGATCTTCACTTAGCCTGGAAAAAGAGTCTGTTGCTCTATAAAAAAATCCCTCCGTAAAGCTAGGACATCTTACTACTCATCACTAATTGAAGAAAATAAGAGCAACCCCAGGTTTCTTTTCAGCACTGTAGCCAGGCTGACAAAGAGTCAGAGCTCTATTGAGCCGAGTATTCCTTTAACTTTAACTAGTAATGACTTCATGACTTTCTTTGCTAATAAAATTTTAACTATTAGAGAAAAAATTACTCATAACCATCCCAAAGACATATCATTCTCTTTGGCTGCTTTCAGTGATGCCGGTATTTGGTTAGACTCTTTCTCTCCGATTGTTCTGTCTGAGTTATTTTCATTAGTTACTTCCTCCAAACCATCAACATGTCTATTAGACCCCATTCCTACCAGGCTGCTCAAGGAAGCCCTACCATTAATTAATGCTTCGATCTTAAATATGATCAATCTGTCTTTATTAGTTGGCTATGTACCACAGGCTTTTAAGGTGGCAGTAATTAAACCATTACTTAAAAAGCCATCACTTGACCCAGCTATCTTAGCTAATTATAGGCCAATCTCCAACCTTCCTTTTCTCTCAAAAATTCTTGAAAGGGTAGTTGTAAAACAGCTAACTGATCATCTACAGAGAATGGTCTATTTGAAGAGTTTCAGTCAGGGTTTAGAATTCATCATAGTGTTGGGAAAGTGTAGGTACACGGACCCACAACAGGGGGCGCAAATGAACGGACAATGGAGTAGGTCAAATAACAACACTTTACTGTTTTGAATGTGCACAACAAATACAACAGATTGCAACAACAGACAAGAGTCAATTCACAAAGGTGTCGTGTGGGCAGGCTCGAAGATAGGAGATGCCTGTCCAAAGCAGAACCGGAACCACACGATTTCCTCCGCCACCAGACCCCGGGAATACTGGAGCCGCCAAGTCCCGAACTCCCAGGTGGCCACTGCCTCCGCGTGTCGGACCTGGTACTGCTGGCGAGGAACAAAAAAGCAATTAACTGAGGATGCGTTTGCACCCAGGAATCAGTACGGCAGGAAAGCTACCTCCACCTCACGTTGGAAAAGCAGTCCACAATATAATGCACAAAGTCACAAAGGATACTGTCAAAACAGTCAGCTGAGGTACGTTACCTTCCAGGTAGAACGATATCTCGGCAAAGAGGTGGAGACGTCGTCCTGCTGATGTACCCCTGCTGATCAGGTGATTGGTAACAGCTGTTGCAGGTGATGTGTGACAGCTGTCACCCTGGCTGCTCCTGTGAGGCGGCTGCGCCCTCTGGTGCCTGGAGCCCGCACTCCAGACAGGGCGCCCTCTGGTGGTGGGCCAGCAGTACCTCCTCTTCTGGCGGCCCACACAACAGGACCCCCCCCTCTTGTCCGGGTGGCGGCGGTAGAAATCGGCCAGGAGGGCCGGGTCCAGGATGAAGCTCCTCTTCACCCAGGAGCGTTCTTCGGGTCCGTACCCCTCCCAGTCCAACAAATACTGGAAGCCCCGGCCCATCCTACGGACATCCAAGAGCCGCATACAGTCCAAGCCGGCTCACCATCGATGATCCGGGCAGGAGGCGGCGCCGGACCCGGAGTACAGAGGGGTGAGGTGTGATGCGGTTTAATTCGGGACACGTGAAACACAGGATGGATCCGCAGTGAGGCCGGAAGCTGAAGCCTCACTGCGGCTGGACTGATGACCTTAAGGATTTTGAAAGGGCTGATGTAACGGTCCTGTAGCTTGGGGGAGTCCACTTTGAGGGGAATGTCCTTTGTGGATAACCACACCTCCTGCCCTGGCCGATACGCAGGGGCCGGGGTCCGCCGACGGTCTGCATGGGCTTTTGCCCTCGTCCGGGCCTTTAGCAAAGCAGAATGGGTGGCACGCCACACCCGACGGCACTTCCGTAGGTGGGCCTGGACCGAGGGCACACCGACCTCTCCCTCAACCACCGGAAACAACGGGGGCTGATACCCCAGACACACCTCAAAAGGGGAGAGGCCGGTGGCTGAAGACACCTGGCTGTTATGGGCATACTCGATCCAGGCCAAGTGGGTACTCCAGGCCGCCGGGTGCGCGGCAGTCACGCAGCGCAAGGCCTGTTCCACCTCCTGGTTTACCCGTTCTGCTTGCCCGTTGGTCTGAGGGTGGTACCCGGACGAGAGACTCACCGTGGCCCCCAGTTCCCGGCAGAAGCTCCTCCAGACTTGCGAGGAGAACTGGGGACCGCGATCGGAGACGATGTCTGTTGGAATCCCATGCAGCCGGATGACGTGGTGGACCAGAAGGTCCGCTGTCTCCTGGGCTGTTGGGAGCTTCGGGAGGGCCACGAAGTGGGCCGCCTTGGAGAATCGGTCCACTATCGTGAGGATGGTGGTGTTACCCTGGGACGGCGGGAGGCCCGTGACAAAATCCAGGCCGATGTGGGACCAGGGGCGATGAGGCACAGGCAGCGGCTGGAGTAGTCCTGATGCCCTGCGATGGTCAGCCTTGCCCCTGGCGCAGGTGGTGCAGGCCTGGATATAATCCCGGACGTCGGCCTCTAGGGACGCCCACCAGAAGCGCTGCCGGACAACTGCCAGAGGTTCTTCGCACCCCTGGATGACAGGAGAGCTTGGAGCCGTGACAGAAGTCCAGGACTGCAGCCCTAGCTTCTGGTGGGACGTATAGTTTGTTCTTCGGCCCAGTTCCGGGGTCCGGGCTTCGTGCCAGGGCCTCCCAGACGGTTCTCTCTACGTCCCAGGTGAGGGTGGCCACGATAGTGGACTCCGGGATGATGGGTTCCGGTGGATCCGACAACTCCGCTTTGACTTCATCTTCATGTACCCGGGACAAGGCATCCGATCTCTGGTTTTTGGTCCCGGGACGGTAGGTGATCCGGAAGTCAAAACGGCCGAAGAACAGTGACCAGCGGGCTTGCCTGGGGTTCAGCCGCTTGGCGGTCCTGATATACTCCAGGTTCCGGTGGTCAGTGAAAACCGTGAATGGCACAGACGTTCCCTCCAACAGATGTCTCCACTCTTCAAGAGCCTCTTTCACCGCAAGGAGTTCTTGATTGCCGACGTCATAGTTCCGTTCGGCCGGGGTCAACCTGCGGGAAAAATAGGCACACGGGTGAAGAACCTTATCGGTCTTCCCGCTCTGGGAAAGCACAGCTCCTATCCCTGAGTCCGAGGCGTCCACTTCAACCACTAACTGGCGACTAGGATCGGGCTGCACCAGAACGGGTGCAGACGAGAAGCGCCGTTTCAACTCCTTGAACGCGGCATCGCAACGATCCGACCAGGTGAAGGGGACTTTTGGTGAGGTCAGGGCTGTCAGGGGGCTAACTACCTGACTGTAGCCCTTAATGAACCTCCTGTAGAAATTTGCAAAGCCGAGGAACTGTTGCAGCTTCCTACGGCTAGTGGGTTGGGGCCAGTCTCTCACCGCCGCAACCTTGGCCGGATCAGGAGCGACAGAGTTGGGGGAGATGATAAACCCCAGGAAGGACAAAGATGTGCGGTGAAACTCACACTTCTCGCCCTTCACAAACAGCCGGTTCTCCAACAACCGCTGCAGGACCTGACGTACATGCCGGACATGAGTCTCAGGATCCGGAGAAAAGATGAGTATATCATCTAGATACACGAAGACGAATCGGTGCAGGAAATCCCGCAAGACATCATTAATTAATGCTTGGAACGTCGCGGGGGCGTTTGTGAGGCCGAACGGCATGACCAGGTACTCAAAGTGACCTAAGGGGGTGTTAAATGCCGTCTTCCACTCGTCTCCCTTCCGGATCCGAACCAGGTGATACGCATTTCTAAGATCTAGCTTAGTGAATATTTGGGCTCCATGCAGGGGCGTGAACACTGAATCCAACAGGGGCAACGGGTATCGATTACGAACCGTGATTTCGTTCAGCCCCCTATAATCAATGCATGGACGAAGTCCGCCGTCTTTTTTACCCACAAAAAAGAAACCTGCACCCATCGGGGAGGTGGAATTCCGGATCAACCCGGCGGCTAAAGAGTCCCGGATGTAGGTCTCCATTGATTCGCGCTCAGGTCGTGAGAGGTTGTACAGCCTGCTGGACGGGAACTCAACGCCTGGAACCAAATCAATGGCACAATCGTACGGACGGTGGGGGGGAAGGGTGAGCGTCAGATCCTTACTGAACACATCCACAAGGTCATGGTACTCCACCGGCACCGTCCCTAGATTGGGCGGGACTCTGACCTCCTCCTTAGCCTGGGAACCGGGAGGAACCGGGAGGAACCTAAACATACCTGATGGCAGGTCTCGCTCCACTGAACCACTACTCCGGACGGCCAATCGATCCGGGGATTGTGTTTTAACATCCAGGGGAACCCTAGAATCACACGGGAGGTGGTAGGAGTCACAAAAAACTCGATCTCCTCCCGGTGATTTCCTGACACCACCAGAGTTACTGGTGGTGTCTTATGTGTGATCGGAGGGAGTAGGGAGCCATCTAGTGCCCGCACCTGCATAGGCGAGGTAAGCGCCACCAGAGGGAGCCCTATCTCCCTGGCCCATCTGCTGTCTAACAGATTCCCTTCAGAGCCCGTGTCCACCAGTGCTGGGGCCTTCAGGGTTAAATCCTCATAAAGGATTGTAACTGGGAGTTGTGTGGCAATATGGGTATGTCCCACGTGAATGTTTTGACCCACCCCTAACCCAGTTTCTAGGGGCGGGCGTTGGTGTTTTAACCGCTCGGGGCAGTCCCTCACTTGATGCTCTATTGAGCCACAAACAAAGCACGCTCCGCGGGCCAGCCTCCTCTGTTTATCTGGTGCCCTAAATGTGGCCCTGCTCGTGTCCATAGCTTCATCAGCAGGGGGAGCTGTAACCACACGGAGCGTAGAGGCCGTGGAGCGTGGGGAGGGCGGAACTCGGCCGGAACCGGAAGGGAGAGGGACGGCGCGTGCCCGGCCACGCCCTTCGTCTCGTTCCTGACGGCGTTCTTCTAACCGATTGTCTAATCGTATAACGAGATCAATAAGCCCGTCTAAATCCCGCGGTTCGTCCTTGGCCACCAGGAGCTCCTTCAGGACCAACGACAGTCCATTTACGAAGGCGGCACGGAGGGCAGTGTTATTCCAGCCGGACCTCGCAGCCGCGATGCGGAAGTCGACTGCATAAACAGCTGCGCTCCGGCGCCCCTGTCTCACTGACAGCAGCACGGCTGAAGCGGTCTCTCCTCTATTTGGGTGATCGAACACTGTTCTGAACTCCCTCACAAACCCATCATATATCAGGAGCCGTGAATTTTGCTCCCAAAGCGCTGTAGCCCAAGCGCGTGCCTTGCCGCGAAGCAGATTAATTACATAAGCTATCTTACTAGCATCAGTCGCGTACATGACGGGACGTTGTGCGAAGACGAGTGAACACTGCATAAGAAAGTCCGCGCATGTCTCCACACAACCCCCGTACGGCTCTGGAGGGCTTATGTATGCTTCAGGGGAAGGTGGGAGGGGTCGTTGAACGACCTGTGGAACGTCACTGTTGCGCACAGGATCGACAGGAGGGGGAGCCGCAGCAGCGCCCTGAGGGCGCGCTTCCACCTGCGCGGCGAGAGCCTCCACCCTGCGGTTAAGGAGGACGTTCTGCTCGGTCATCAGATCCAGCCGAGCCGTAAAAGCGGTGAGGATTCGCTGCAACTCACCGATCATTCCTCCTGCAGATGCCTGTGCGCCCTGCTCTTCCATTGGCCGTTCAACAGCCGGTTGACACCCCACGGGGTCCATGACGTTGGCCGAGATATCCTTTTGGGAAAGTGTAGGTACACGGACCCACAACAGGGGGCGCAAATGAACGGACAATGGAGTAGGTCAAATAACAACACTTTACTGTTGTGAATGTGCACAACAAATACAACAGATTGCAACAATAGACAAGAGTCAATTCACAAAGGTGTCGTGTGGGCAGGCTCGAAGATAGGAGACGCCTGTCCAAAGCAGAACCGGAACCACACGATTTCCTCCGCCACCAGACCCCGGGAATACTGGAGCCGCCAAGTCCCGAACTCCCAGGTGGCCACTGCCTCCGCGTGTCGGACCTGGTACTGCTGGCGAGGAACAAAAAAGCAATTAACTGAGGATGCGTTTGCACCCAGGAATCAGTACGGCAGGAAAGCTACCTCCACCTCTCGTTGGAAAAGCAGTCCACAATATAATGCACAAAGTCACAAAGGATACTGTCAAAACAGTCAGCTGAGGTACGTTACCTTCCAGGTAGAACGATATCTCGGCAAAGAGGTGGAGACGTCATCCTGCTGATGTACCCCTGCTGATCAGGTGATTGGTAACAGCTGTTGCAGGTGATGTGTGACAGCTGTCACCCTGGCTGCTCCTGTGAGGCGGCTGCGCCCTCTGGTGCCTGGAGCCCGCACTCCAGACAGGGCGCCGTCTGGTGGTGGGCCAGCAGTACCTCCTCTTCTGGCGGCCCACACAACACATAGTACAGAAACAGCAGCCTCAGACAGTGGACTCATCTCTGTGCTTGTTCTGTTAGACCTCAGTGCTGGTTTTGATACTGTTGACCATAAAAATTTATTACAGAGATTAGAGCATGCCATAGGTATTAAAGGCACTGCGCTGCGGTAGTTTGAATCATATTTATCTAATAGATTACAATTTGTTCATGTAAATGGGGAATCTTCTTCACAGACTAAGGTTAATTATGGAGTTCCACAAGGTTCTGTGCTAGGACCAATTTTATTCACTTTATACATGCTTCCCTTAGGCAGTATTATTAGACAGCATTGCTTAAATTTTCACTGTTATGCAGATGATACTCAGCTTTATCTATCCATGAAGCCAGAGGACACACACCAATTAGCTAAACTGCAGGATTGTCTTACAGACATAAAGACATGGATGACCTCTAATTTCCTGCTTTTAAACTCAGATAAAACTGAAGTTATTGTACTTGGCCCCACAAATCTTAGAAACATGGTATCTAACCAGATCCTTACACTGGATGGCATTACCCTGACCTCTAGTAATACTGTGAGAAATCTTGGAGTCATTTTTGATCAGGATATGTCATTCAATGCGCATATTAAACAAATATGTAGGACTACTTTTTTGCATTTGCGCAATATCTCTAAAATTAGAAAGGTCTTGTCTCAGAGTGATGCTGAAAAACTAATTCATGCATTTATTTCCTCTAGGCTGGACTATTGTAATTCATTATTATCAGGTTGTCCTAAAAGTTCCCTGAAAAGCCTTCAGTTAATTCAAAATGCTGCAGCTAGAATACTGACAGGGACTAGAAGGAGAGAGCATATCTCACCCATATTGGTCTCTCTTCATTGGCTTCCTGTTAATTCTAGAATAGAATTAAAAATTCTTCTTCTTACTTATAAGGTTTTGAATAATCAGGTCCCATCTTATCTTAGGGACCTCATAGTACCATATCACCCCAATAGAGCGCTTCGCTCTCAGACTGCAGGCTTACTTGTAGTTCCTAGGGTTTGTAAGAGTAGAATGGGAGGCAGAGCCTTCAGCTTTCAGGCTCCTCTCCTCTGGAACCAGCTCCCAATTCAGATCAGGGAGACAGACACCCTCTCTACTTTTAAGATTAGGCTTAAAACTTTCCTTTTTGCTAAAGCTTATAGTTAGGGCTGGATCAGGTGACCCTGAACTATCCCTTAGTTATGCTGCTATAGACTTAGACTGCTGGGGGGTTCCCATGATGCACTGAGTGTTTCTTTCTCTTTTTGCTCTGTATGCACCACTCTGCATTTAATCATTAGTGACTGATCTCTGCTCCCCTCCACAGCATGTCTTTTTCCTGGTTCTCTCCCTCAGCCCCAACCAGTCCCAGCAGAAGACTGCCCCTCCCTGAGCCTGGTTCTGCTGGAGGTTTCTTCCTGTTAAAAGGGAGTTTTTCATTCCCACTGTCGCCAAGTGCTTGCTCACAGGGGGTCGTTTTGACCGTTGGGGTTTTTCCGTAATTATTGTATGGCTTTGCCTTACAATATGAAGCGCCTTGGGGCAACTGTTTGTTGTGATTTGGCGCTATATAAATAAAATTGATTTGATTTGATTTTTGATTGATTGATGATTAATAGAGGGGCTTTATTGAACATGCACAAATTGTACGTAAGACAATAGGATCTTAATAAATAATTAAACAACTGCAAATTATAAAGAACATAATGCTCATATGGCTGAGGGTATTTTAGCATTTCATTATTTTTCAGTTTACAATACAGAACAGGAAAAAACAAACAAACAAACAAAAATACATTAAACAGAACACACCATTGGGGGGGGCAGTGCCTTAATTGAGAGAGTGGTGTCAGCTCAGAACATGGCACCATTTTGGTTCCAACTGCACTGAACTACTGAATGAACCTTTTATGTTTTCAACTTTTTTTTTTTTTTTATCATTTAACCACATACAGCAACACATCCAGGTACAGGTGCTTTCAAAATAGATATAAAAATAGTTAAGCTATCAAATTTACATAAATTCACAATTTATGATGATTTATTTAATTCATTTAAAGCCTGATTGATGCAGCTGCACAGCTGTAATTCTGTGCCATGCAATGACGTGCGTGACAGTTATAAAGTTCCCTGTCACTGGATTATGCTTTATTATGGACTAATTTGACCCTCAACAAGATTTTCTTTCTACAATCATTACCTCTGAAACAAAGGTAAGCTGTACATTTTCATCTTTTACCGACTTCGTGCTGTAAAGTTGTGGACCTCTCTGATCCGTTTGTAATCAGTGTGCGCACTGCAAAAACTATTATGATGGCGAACAAAGCAGTGAATGCAGAAAAGTGTCAAATAACAGCCTTTTGTGTCTGATATAACAGGTGCAAGCTCAGGCTGTGTGTCCGAGTCTGAGCATGGTGTGAAAAAAAATAAACTGTTGGACTTTTAATTAGGGAAATGACTCCGGTCCCACTTTACTGAAATCACGAGTGCCAGAGTGCTGAACATTATTTTGTACCTCTGTTACTGTGCACCTCCAGACTGTTCAGGGTTTTCAATGGAAATACATTGCGATTGGACGGGACATTTTATCCGATGTGAGTGAAAAATCCGTTATACAAAATCCATTATACAAAATCTGTTATATACGATGTTTATTACATGGAAAACAATACAAAAGCATTGGGACTTTTTTTATCCGGTGACTGTGAATTTTTATATGATGACGGTTTAGGTGAGTTTTACTGTACATGTACATGGGACTGAACAATAAATTTACCTCACAAAACTTTGACGATGAAGTCGCTTCCATCCCACATGGCTGACTTTATTTTCCCAAATGTTTCTTCTGTTCGGATCTTAAGGGAATCTGTACATCTTGAAGCCCTTGTTGTGTCTATTTGTGCTTACAAATGCACAGCAACCCGGCATTTTCAGCGAATAAATAAATAAAATAGCTGGATTTCCATGCAGACAGATTAACAGCGAACGCTATTTTGAACCCAACATGGCACCACGAGTCACATGACTGTTTTTTTTTTGTTGTTGTTTTTGACTCGCCATGTTGCCACTCTTTCAATTAAGGCACTCTACTACCTGTATCACAGACTTATTTATCTGATCTCATAACAACTGAAAACAAGACGCATCCTCCATCTTGTATGCAGTCCATTTGGACCGTAATCTTGTATGCGTCACTGCTTTGGTCCTAAGAGAGAAACTTGGTTTTTCCATGGAATATATCTACTCTACAGTGTCCCACCATTGATCTTGACTTGGTGGATCACATTTCAGCCAGTTCTTTGCAATTGTCTTTTTGCATGCAAGAATCAAAATTTTAAAGAGATAAATATCCTCAACTTGAGACAGGGCACCAGGTATCAAACCCAGGAGCACAATGCTGGGGTCTTTTGGTATTTTGAAAAGAAATGTATCCTCAAAAGACTGAAGAACTTTTTCCAAAAATGGTTGCAGTTTTGTATATAACCAAAACACATGAAAGTGATTGGCATTCATGTGCACACATTGGGCCTCATGTATCAACGTTGCGCACTTGTGGCGTAAATTTACGGTGTAAATTTGAAGTACACCAAAGTTGCCGTGACATGTATCAAGCAGTGCGCACCTGTCCATTTCCGGCGTACGCCCGACATGACCTTGATAAATGCAACGGGTGAAAACAATCGTAATTATAATGAACACGTCCATAAATATTCAGACTCCGCTTCAGACACACCCTCATTTTATGACATGGAAGCCAGGAAGACGGCAAAGAAAAAGAACTCCACCAATCACGAGGCGTGCCAATAGAGCGTCAAAAGCGGCCGTCGTATTAATTGTTTTGTAGTATAATCAAAAAAGTGTTACAGTGGTCCCTCGTTTATCGCGGGAGTTACGTTCTAAAAATAGCCTGCAATAAGCGAAGTCCGGAAAGTAGTCAGCGTTATTTTTTACAATTATTATAGACGTTTTAAAGCTGTAAAACCCCTGTAAAACCACTTTAGACACTTTTCTCAATCAGGCATGAACATTTTCTCACTTTTCTCTTGTGTGTAAACACTCTCAAAGTTCAAACCTTTGTAGAGAAATAAGACCAACCTGTTTTCAGGCCCAAACATTTGTTTGAGAAATAAAAATAGAACGTTTTCCTATAAATAATTATGATGGCTTTTAGAACTAATGAATTTAATTTTAACGATCAACGTACGAGGTTGGACACATAAGAAATTATTAATAGTGACTGACCAGTATTTCACAGTTCCTCTGATCGCGCCTCTTCGTCCTGACGCCCCGCCTTTTTCCACTGAGTCAAACCTCGCTGCAGGTGTCTTTTTCCGAGTGAAGAACACAGTTATGTGTAGTTGTTGGCGCTCTTTTTTCTTCTGGGCGAGAAGATTCTTATAAACAGACACGCAGACCACAATGCACTGTAAAAAAGCATGCAAAATTGGACTAAAAAAATCAGCGAAACTGCGAGGCCGTGAAAGGTGAATCGCGTTATAGCGAGGGACCACTGTATTCTCTTTTCACATGTCAGTAATTCTTGACATGTGGATATTTGCTAGCTCGATTAATAAGACACGCCTAATTTTTCAGATTTCTATATTTTTAAAATGTATTTATTTATTTATTTTATTGTAACAAATGAATGGAGAAGACAAAACCTGATTGCAGCACGGGCGAAGGGAATGACAACACTATAGTTGTAATTATCAATTTCATTGTCTAAAACGGTCACACCACATAAAGTTAAGCTCAGCTCTGCTCTGGCTCCAGGCTCGAAGTCTGGAGAAAAAGGCGAGCAGCGCTTTCTTTGCGGTCAGCGCTGTGGCCACGGATCATGCTCGAGACCAACAATCCCGCAAAAGCGGGATTTGTATTGATTATTATGTAGTATAATCAGGAAAGTGTTATTTATGTAACATATGCATTGATTTGTATGATGGCACTGTTTATCATGTTGATCATATGTGGATTCCAGTGCTGGTTCATTTTAGCGTATAATTTACACCACCTCTCGACCTGGTGTATATTTTCAATGCACCGTACGCCAACGACCACATTGGTAAATGCCAAGTAGCGCAGCCATTTTGGCGTACACCCCATATACGCTCAAATATCGCCGTACGCAACGTTGATACATGAGGCCCATTGTCTCCAGCAGTGCTGCTGCACTTCTATTTGTTTGCTTTTAATCAATCAATCAATCAACTTTTTTCTTATATAGCGCCAAATCACAACAAACAGTTGCCCCAAGGCAATGTGAGGTGTAATAAAAAAATCAAATTAAATTCTTCCAACCAAATTCCCTCCAACTCTTAGAGCTCGTGGGAAATTGCTGTGTTTTACACATGGAGTACCAATCACTCTCTGACCATTGAATGTTCATTTCCTGCTCCCACTATGAATTTATACTGTTTTGCCTGTGTCAACTCTTATATAGTTAGAAACAATTTTTCCAGGGATATGTTTATATGCAGTTGTGAATTTATACTATTTTGCCTGTGTAAACTCTTATATACTTAGAAACAACTTTTCCAGGGATATGTTTATATGCAGTTGTCAACACATCAATCAACTCATTACTTTCTGCTGAAATTCCTTTTTTAATTTCTGTATCATAGAAGTGTCTCAGGTGTAGATAGCTATACAGGTCCTCATTTTCTAAACTAAATTCTTTTTTGAGTTCACCAAAGGTTTTGGCTGTTCTTCCCTCTAATTCCCTCTTATTCCTTTATCTGTCCATCTTGCAAATGTGGTATCCATCTCTCTGGGTCTAAACCTGGGTGTCTGACAGGGCCACATCAAAAGTTTGATATTGCATGTTTTCTTTTATTCCTGTGAATTTTATTCCTTGATTTTACTGTAAAGCACTTTGGTCACCTTTTGGTTGCTGTAAAGGGCTATAAAAATAAATGCTGATTGATTGATTGATTGATTGATTGATTAATTGATTGATGACTGTGCATTTAGGCATTTTCCTACAATAAGGAAATTAAGTTTGAGTACATCCTCATTTGAATAAAATAACCCAAAGACTTGTGATTCAATTTTGGTGCATACACCTATTATTACAAGTCAATGCATATCACGATACATAATTACTTCACTGCTCACAATAGTTATACAGAAAGTAATATGTGCTGAATGTTTAACATTAACAAAACAAATTATTGTGGAGTATAAATCCTTGATGTTATGTTTCCTATTTGAATATTTTATAAATCTTTAATGATTCTTCTGCAAGAGGTTGTTATTTTTTCCATGCAGTCATTAATTTTTCATAGTATCATGATATTCTTAATATATATACATATACATACTATATATATTGTTATTCTTATTCTTATTCTTATTATTTGAAAAATTTGTGATTTTAGCTAACCAGTAAACAATGGACATTCTGCTCCAATGTACTATGAGAGTTCATGGTTTTGAGGTTTTAAATGTTGTTATTGTCATTCATCTTAGTTTAACAGTTTTTACTGTTATTGATTTATTGTGTTTTTGTAGTTCAATTGGTTTAGTCATTTTAGTTAAGCATTATGGTGCTGTTACCATGAGTGATTTAAGTGTCATGATGGTACCATGAGTGAAATGTGTAGTGCTTTTAATGTCTTTGGCCACCGTCTGTTTGTCAAATTAAAAGCACTTGCTTACAGCAAATTGCAGAAGACAAAAGGCTATACATGCATGCAATTTTGATCATGCACTGTGATTGCAAAATTGCAAAACTGTGGAGAGCTGACATTTGCCATTTGGCATCTATATTGTAATAGCCAAATGGCTTCTGTGTGCGTGATCACACACAAACTGTGGAGAGTTGACATTTGCTGTTTTGTATGCTTATGTATTTTGGGTCAAAGATGAACAGTGCTAAAACGGAACGTTGATAGGGTTAATATTTTAGAGATGCTACATATATTAACTAACAACACTGAACAATGGACATTGATATTTACATTCTGGACTCACACGCCATTCCAGAAGGGGCAGTAAATCATCTATATATTAAAAGCATGAGTGCGTGTGTGATTTTATTTAATTAGTTCAATGTAAGTACATAATATAATTGTAAATACATTAAACATACATGGATGACGCAAGAAAGTGAAAATACTTATTTTGATTGTAATCCATTTAAAAATCAAATGAGAAAATAGAAGTAAAAATTAAATAATAATAATGATAAAAATAATAATTCTGATAATAATTATTATAATACTGATAATAATAATAAAAGTGTGTATATGAGAACAAGAACCTAAACAATTTATAAATACATTAAGACAGTAATTTACCATTAAAAAAAATTATGTAATTAACAAGAAATTAAAGGGTTGAGTTCTTCAAAATACTGTTGAGGTCTAAGGTCTATGGTTCTAAAAACATTCTGGACTCACTCAACATTCCAACTCATTAGTTCCTCAATCAAACTTTTAAATGAGACTACCTAAGGTGGCAGGAACTGTGTGATGGCTCCATGTTACTTATAGTTATGGGATGTGTGCAATATGGGGGGGGTTGTGTGTTATACTGTTACTTTGTTGTGTGTTATACAACCCCAGTTCCAATGAAGTTGGGACGTTGTGTGAAATGTAATAGATAGATAGATAGATAGATAGATAGATAGATAGATAGCTAGATAGATAGCTTTTATTATCATTGTCATTACAACAATGAGATGTCCGCACTCACATTCCACATACAAAATAAAAACAGAATACAATGATTTGCAAATCCTCTTCAACCTACATTCAATTGAATACACCACAAAGACAAGATATTTAATGTTCAAACTGATAGCCTTTATTGTTTTTTGTGCAAATACGAGGTCTGTCCATAAAGTAACGGTCCTTTTTATTTTTTTCAAAAACTCTATGGCTTTCATTCATATGTTTTTACGTCAGACATGCTTGAACCCTCGTGCGCATGCGTGAGTTTTTCCACGCCTGTCGGTGACGTCATTCGCCTGTGAGCACGCCTTGGGAAGGAGTGGTCCAGCCCCCTCATCAGATTTTCATTGTCTGGAAATGGCAGAATGAAAAGAACTTTTTTCCATCAGAATTTTTTCAGAAGCTGTTAGAGACTGGCACCTGGAAACCATTCGAAAAATTTATCTGGCTTTCGGTGAAAATTTTACGGGCTTCACAGAGAATAAGGACTTTAACTACAGCTTTAAGGACCCCTTTAAGGACGGTCGGTGCGCCGCATTCCGAGCTGCGATGATGAGGCACAAGCCACCGGATCATTTCTAAACGGATGGCTCTGTGGATACGAGACCGTCGTGTGTTCTTTCTCTGGTTATCAAGAGCTGGGCATCAGCCATTTTCCGGCAGATTTCACTTTTAACAAGAGATTTTGTCATGGAAAGCCGCGCGGAGGCTTCGTGCGTCACAACCGATTCGCTTTGGAAGCGAGACAAAGGAACACCTCCGTTTCAGAGTGTTAGAGGACAAGTTGGGACATGCCTATCTCGGCTTTCAGTGCTTACCAGTCGAGTGAGTATAAGAGAAATTGTGGAGAGCTGGACATGTCCCAACTTGTCCTCTAACACTCCGAAATGGAGGTGTTCCTTTGTCTCGCTTCATCTGCGAATCGGTCGTGACGCGCGAAGCCTCCGCGCGGCTTTCCATGACAAAATCTCTTGTTAAAAGTGAAATCTGCTGGAAAATGGCTGATGTCCAGCTCTTGTGATAACCAGAGAAAGAGCACACGATGGTCTTGTATCCACAGAGCCATCCGTTTAGAAATGATCCAGTGGTTTGTGCCTCGTCGTCGCAGCTCGGAGCGCGGCGCACCGAGTGTCCTTAAAGGGGTCTTTAAACCTGTAGTAACAGACCTTATTCTCTGTGAAGCCCATAAAATTTTCACCGAAAGCCAGATAAATTTTTCGAATGGTTTCCAGGTGCCAGTCTCTAACAGCTTCTGAAAAAATTCTGATGGAAAAAAAGTCCTTTTCATTCTGCCATTTCCAGACAATGAAAATCCGACAAGGGGGCGGGACTACTCCTTCCACAAGGCGTGCTCACAGGCGAATGATGTCACCGACAGGCGTGGAAAAACTCACGCATGCGCACGAGGGTTCAAGCATGTCTGATGTAAAAGCATATGAATGAAAGCAATACAGTTTTTGAAAAAAATAAAAAAGGACCGTTACTTTATGGACAGACCTCGTATTAGCTCATTTTGAAATGGATGCCTGCAACACATTTCAAAAAAGCTGGGACAGTGGTATGTTTACCACTGTGTTACATCACCTTTCCTTCTAACAACACTCAATAAGCTTTTTGGAATTGAGGATACTAATTGTGAGATTAATGTCCGGGGTCTCCGTTGTCATATTTTGCGCTTCATAATGCACCACACATTTTCAATGGGCAACAAGTCTGGACTGCAGGCAGGCCAGTCTAGTACCCGCACCCTTTTACTACAAAGCCACACTGTTGTAACGTGCAGAATGTGGCTTGGCATTGTCTTGCTGAAATAAGCAGGGATATCCCTGAAAAAGACATTGCTTGGATGGCAGCATGTGTTGCTCCAAAACCTGGATGTACCTTTCAGCATTGATGGTGCCATCACAGATGTGTAAGTTGCCCATGCCATGGGCACTAACACACCCCCATACCATCACAGATGCTGGCTTTTGAACTTTGCGCTGGTAACAAGCTGGATGGTCTTTTTCCTCTTTTGTACGGAGGACACGACATCCATGATTTCCAAAAACAATTTGAAATATGGACTCATCAGACCACAGCACACTTTTCCACTTTGCGTCTGTCCATTTCAAATGAGCTGGGGCCCAGAGAAGGCAGCGGTGTTTCTGGATGTTGATCATGTATGGCTTCTGCTTTGCATGGTAGAGTTTTAAGTTGCTGTATGATGTATGATGAACTGTGTTAACTGACAATGGTTTTCTGAAGTGTTCCTGAGCCCACGCGGTAAGATCCTTTACACAATGATATCATTTTTTTAATGCAGTGCCGCCTGAGGGATCGAAGGTCACAGGCATTCAATGTTGGTTTTTTGGCCTTGCTGCCTACGTGTAGAAAGTTCTCTAGATTATCTGAATCTTCTGATTATATTATGAACTGTAGATGATGGAATCCCTAAATTCCTTGCAATTGAATGTTGAGAAATATTGTTTTAAACTGTTGGACCATTTTTTTCACGCAGTTGTTCTAGTACAGCAGATAAGTGAATATTTACTGAGGGATCCTTCAAATGGTGATGCAAGCACCAAATTTGGCACACATACTCCTTAGACATTACTCTTTTAAAAATGCAGGGTACCCATGTGAACTTTCAATAGGTGGCCAAGAAGGGGTCAACTGAAGTATTACACAGGGGTCAAAATTTACAAATGCTCCAATCATATTGAAAGGTATTCCATATTATTTGTCTGATCATAAAGATTCCAAAAAGGTATAGTTTGGACTATCTGTGAATGAATGTTCCAGAGTTATGGGGTAAAAACAGCAAGCACAGTGACAAAGGTCAGTTTCAATTTGTACAGGGGTCAAAAGTTAAAGTTGCTCCAATTTTGGTAAAAAGCGATGCAAATTATTAGCTGGGTGAATACGGTTTTAAAAAGGAATAGCTTGCATCATGTATCATGCTTAGTTATCATGTTACAGGGTAGCATATGTCACATGTCATAGAATCCAATGGATGCTGATATTGTTTAACCTTTTACTTTGCAAACCAAGCACGCAACACAGTCAAAACTATTCCATTTTTATTCCATTTATTAATCCTATTAGCTCAACCAGTAATTTGCACCACTTTTTACCAAAATTGGAGCAACTTTAACTTTTGACCTCTGTACAAATTGAAATTGACCTTTGTCACTGTTCTTGCTGTTTTTACCCCATAACTCTGGAACATTCATTCACAGACAGTACACACTATACCTTTTTGGAATCTTTATGATCAGACAAATAATATGGAATACCTTTCAATATGATTGGAGCATTTTTAAATTTTGACCCCTGTGTAATACTTCAATTGACCCCTTCTTGGCTGCCTATTGAAAGTTCACGTGGGTACCTGGCATTTTTAAAAGAGTAATGTCTAAGGAGTATGTGTGCCAAATTTGGTGCTTGCATCACCATTTGAAGCATTTTTTTCAGCTATCCGCTGCACTATTCACAAAGTGGTGATCCTCACCCCATCTTTGTTTGTGAATGGCTGAGCCTTTTGGGGATGCTCCTTTTATACTTAATCATGACACTCACCTGTTTCCAATTAACCTGTTAACCTGTGGAATGTTCCAAACAGGTGATCTTTGAGCATTCATCAACTTTCCCAGTCTTTTGTTTCCCCTGTCCCAGCTTTTTTGAAACGTGTTGCAGGCATCTATTTCAAAATGAGCAAATATTTGCTCAAAAACAAAAAAGTCTATCAGTCTGAACATTAAATATCTTGTCTTTGTGGTGTATTCAATTGAATATAGGTTTAAGAGGATTTGCAAATCATTGTATTCTATTTTTATTTACATTTCACACAATGTCCCAACTTCATTGTAATTGGGGTTGTATTTATATTTATGCTGTGTGCTTATATTGGGTGTGTTTTTATTGTACATTGTATGCAGCACGAGTGCAAGATGTATTTCCCTTTGGGACAATAAAGTATATCATATCGTATCATATCGTATTATAGAAACTTTGCACAATTTATTACCACCCTTGAAAATATCAGCTACCTATTTATAAACACTACCCAATCTGGAGCCCGTGGATCTCCGTGGGCAATGCACTAGTTAATTATTAACATCCTATTATCTTACATACAATTTGTTCAGTAAAGCCCCTCTATTAATCAATCAATCAATCATAAACAATATTTACGTTTTAACGGCATCTACAGATACATGTGTGTGAGCATACATCATGAGCTTTTGACAAGAACGGAAGGTAGCTTTGAGTTAGCGGAACTTAGCGTGTACAGAGTTTGTAGCTAGCTAGACCAGCCTATGACATCACCATGCTAACATTCGCAAAATGTCTTGTAAATCACTTCAGAAGTGTTATCAGGTTCCAAAAGCAGCGTTTTCAGTTTTAGAAGTGTTTATTTCTCACTAGCTTTTACATAATATATATGTATATTATGTAATATATATTTATATATTACATAAAATATATATACATAATTATATATACATTAATTATACATTATTAATGTCAATAATTAAAAGTATATATTACATAATTATATATTACATATTACAGGTTATATTTATACACAAACGAAATGGAGTTTGCCACTAGCTAGACCAGCCACTGACATCACGGTGCTGCTGTACTCTGATTGGCTGTCACCCCCGCCTTAAAAAAAGGAACAGAATGAAACAGAATGTGACATTTTAACCTCTTAAAATACCTCTTAAAATAGGTAAACGTTAGCCATCTTTGAATTGTCCAAGGTCTGTGTCCCAAGAATGTACCCTGTGAATTTGAAGACTCTGACAGTAATAGGACTGGACATATGCTGAGCACAGACAGATGGACAGACGGAGGGACAGACAGGTGCAAAGTCTTCACGATACTCAATCGCCATATTTGATGGCCTCTGGTAAAAATGCATATTTTGAGGAACTGGTTAAAGATAACCCTATGTAATTAAACACTAATAATTAAACGCTAATATGAGGTCATATATCACCATTCTATTGGTCATGTGAGCTCTGACTTTGGGTAACCTTGAAAGGTCAAACACAAAATCATAAATGTTTACCTCACACAGTTGTTGAACATTTCCAAAGTCCTGCCAAATTTCTGTTGCAGTACGGAAAATTTAAGGTCGAAACACTTTATTTTAGGCGTCTGTGAAGTTCATATTTGGACTCTGGTTCTGTCTCTGAGACACAGCCAAAGCACTGTGAATTGTGTACAATATGGCCACACAGTCTGTGGCACAGATACTGAGACACACTTTCTCTTCAAAGAAAGAAGTCATGAACATCAAGCATCCATTTAAAGGAAAATGGACAGAAATATGTCGTTTTTAAACACCTGATTTTTTACATCAGTAGGTTTTCATCCAGTTTGGCCAAACTTGATGGAATGATTGAGGGCCAGACAAGGACAAAGTGATTTGTTTTTTCGCAAAATTTGGCAAATATCAAGACCAAAGATAAGGTCAAGATTTGCGCCCATCTTCACTAATTCGTAAAGTAGTATAAGATAAGATAAACTTTATTGATCACAGCGGGGACAATCACTTGCAGCAAGAGTTGTACAGTAGTAAAGAAAAAGAAAAATATTTGCATTAAAGAAAAGTGACTAAAGTATATTGTGATGTTTGCTGGTGGGTGCATAATTACTGATGTGAACAGATTATGTGAAAAATACAGTATAGTGAGTATAAGTATATATAGATAAAGTTATTGCACAGGATAAATTGCACAGTGAGCATGTAATAAAGCACAAAAGATGGTAGCAGAAGTAGCTGATTAGTTTTCCAATTACTAATGCAACTTCATATCTGTTTTGTAGACACCTGGGGACATGTTAGGATTACGGGCCTTTCACTACTCATGACCCAGGCCGTGTTTTGACCAGACTTTGGTTCCCCGGCCCCAGACTGTAGCTGCTCACTGCTTCTAGTGGTTAGATTGTGTCCAGCTATAATTAGGATGGGTTAAATGCATGTATAATATAATGTTATTATAAAATATAATAACATCTTGTTTTGTCGAGTTTGAGGTGCAAACTATTTCACCTGCTGGAAAATGTAGTTGATTGGTCAGAACATCAATCAGCAGCTCTGCTCTGCATTTCTTCATACTAACCAATAACAGAGGTCAATGCAAACAAACGACACAATCATTCATTGCATGCAACAAAATTCCTTTGAAGCAGATAACTGAACTTGATTAGCCGTTCCTCTCCACTCTCACCTTGGTCATGAAGCGGTCTGCATTGGTGTTCTCTTCATCTTTGAAGACAATATCTGGGTTGTAGTTGCACACGAGTTCATTGAACCGCTCAGAGTTGCGTGTGATCTTGCCCTCTGCTCTCCCGCTGGCTCCAATGTTGTTTTCGGAGAAGTTTGGGACGAACTGCTTGTAGTGCATGGCTGTGAGTTTCCTGGGCCTGTGCCGGACACCGTACCCAGGGCCTGGTCCGCATCCCTGGACCAACCATGAGCAAGTCCACAAAGCAAGCAGGCCGAGCTGTGCCTGGCGTGCCCACCAGGACCGATTCATTTGGGGAGGGTTTTGGCTCCCAGGTGTCAGGGTGTCACAATGCCAGCATGTGGATTGGTGACAAACCTGGGACCATCCCAAATCACGGAATATTAATATTTTTATGACACAGTTTCATTGTTATAATCTACTATTGTGACTGTTTTCACTCCTTATCAGAAAAAAACAAACAAAAAGGCACAAGTCACTTGTCCTAATTTAAATCTGTAGCTTTGATAACCGAATTGATCTGATCAGAAACAGCTTGATATCAGTTACAAAAACGAGAAGACGCAGCAGCACCAGCAGTTTCCAGCTGCATCAGCTGTTTTTACGCACATTCGCCTCCGATCTTCTTCACGCGTCCCTCGGAGCTTTTTTTTTTTTTTTTGGCACAGGTGGTTTTCGTGGATCTCACTGACTGCGCGCACGATCCACAGTTGACGCACAAACACGACTACTCCCTGACTCCCCCCGCCAACGTGCGTAAAGCTGCAATTCCGTTTGTCTGTGCGAAAATGTCCTTCTTCTTTTTTTTCTCTTTCTTTTCTCCTTCGTCCACCGTCTCCGGCAGAGTTTCGACGCTCCTGGCCACCTTGCGCCAGCCATTGAGTCTTATTAGTGTCCGGACAAGATTGCCCTCCCTTCCTCTGCGCGTTCCCACTTCGGCAGCACACGCCTCCACTCCAACCTCGAAAAAGACACACGAAGCTGATTTATGCGCACACACTGACCCCTATGCAGCTTCAGACATTTAAAGACAAATGTGACTGATGTCAGTCTTTCTATAACCACTTGGAAAAATGTAATTCCTCTTGACACTTTCGTTCTCATCTTTGTTTTTTGTTTGTTTGTTTGTTTGTTTTTTTTACACTTTATGGAACTTGATCCCTCACTGTCCTCCTCCTGAGGAGAGTGGATGGACCAACAAACAGATGAGCATTTTGATCCTGTATGAAAAAAAGAAATCACTTTATATTTTGGTTCCACTAAAGTGTGCCTTGTGGATATTTTGAAAATGGTCTTTTACATCCTGATGGGAGGGGTTTCATTTTGTTTTGTTTTGTTTTGTTTTATTTGTTTTTGAGGGGCGGGGTTACAGCCAATCAGAGTAGAGCAGCACCATGATGTCAGTGGCTGGTCTAGCTAGCTGCAAACTCTGTTTCGTTTGTGTGCAAATTATAACCTCTTTGTCATATATTATGTAAAAGCTAGCAAGAAATAAACACTTCTAAAACTGAAAACTCTGTTTCGGAACCTGATAACACCTCTGGAGTGATTTACAAGACATTTCACGGAGGTCAGCATCCACGCTAACTTCTGCTAACTCAAAGCTAACTTCCGTTCTTGTCAAAAGCTCATATATGCGCACACACATGTACACACACATGTACACACACATGCCCTACTGCAGACACTGTTAAAACGTAAATATTGTTCATGATTGATTAGGGGCTTTATTGAACATGTACAAATGTACGTAAGATCTATCTATCTATCTATCTATCTATCTATCTATCTATCTATCTATCTATCTATCTATCTATCTATCTATCTATCTATCTATCTATCTATCTATCTTCCTCCCCCCTCACTTTCTCTCTCTTACATTTTGATAATTTTTGAAAATATTTTAAGAATGATCTCCACACTGAAAAAAGTTTGATAGTATTTGCTTTCATTAATACGAGGTCTATTAGAAAAGTATCCGACCTTATTATTTTTTTCAAAAACCATATGGATTTGAATCACGTGTGATTGCATCAGACAAGCTTGAACCCTTGTGCGCATGCGTGAGTTTTTTCACACCTGTCGGTTGCGTCATTCGCCTGTGAGCAGGCTTTGAGTGAGCACTGGTCCACCCCTCTCGTCGTTTTTTATTGCGAATAAATGTCTGAACGAGGCTCCCGTGAGGCTTCATCATGGCGTTGCTTTGCGCCATGCGGCACCGCAGTGACGCGCGAAGCCTCCGCTCCTCTTTCCATGACAAAAACTCCTGTAACAGTGGAATGTGCCGTTCATTTCCAAACTGGACGCTGTGTTTTATCCGGGACGTCGTCTGACTAGCACAGGAATTGTGAAAGTCGTGGACATCAGCACTTTTTCGACACATTGAGACAGACGTGCGGAGGAATTCCGTGCATCGCGGCGGTGCCGCATGGCGCAAAGAAATGCCGTGATGAAGCCTCACGGGACATGTTCTGGCATATCCAGGCACATCCACAATTTCTCAGATAATCACTCGATGGAAAAACCACCGATAGCTGTCTGAATTCCATCTCAAAGCCGTCCTGTGAGACCAAAATGGAGGTGTTCCTTTGTCTTGCTCCATCAGCAAATCGGTCGTGACGCGCGAAGCCTCCGCTCGGCTTTCCATGACAAAATCTCTTGTTAAAAGTGAAATCTGCCAGAAAATGGCTGATGTCCAGCTCTTGTGATAACCAGAGAAAGTGCACACGACGGTCTCGGATCCACAGAGCCATCCGTTTAGAAATGATCTGGTGGTTTGTGGCTCTCGATGGCGGCACGGAGCGCGGCGCGCCGAGCGTCCTTAAAGCCATCCTTAAAGCTGTAGTAACAGTCCTTATTCTCTGTGAAGCCCGTAAAATTTTCACTGAAAGCCAGATAAATTTTTCTAATGGTTTCCAGCTGCCAGTCTCTAACAGTTTCTGAAAAAATTCTGATGGAAAAAAAGACCAAATCATTCCGCCAATTCCTGACAATGAAAATCCGCCGAGGGGGCTGGACCACTCCTCACTCAAAGCCTGCTCACAGGCGAATGATGCAACCGACAGGCGTGGAAAAACTCACACATGCGCACGAGGGTTCAAGCTTGTCTGATGCAATCACACGTGATTCAAATCCATATGGTTTTTGAAAAAAATAATAAGGTCGGATACTTTTTTAATAGACCTCGTAGATGCATGGTCGTTTATCGCATACGTACTTTTCATGGTACATTGGTTCCCTATAATCAGAAGGTCAACCTGGTCTCACACCAAGTCGTGATTCAGCAGCACAAAATATACATTGATCTATTGGTTCGTGATATTGTGAAGAAATGCACCCCATTTTCGTCACGGCAGCACAATTTCATTCTAATTCATTCCGTGATGGCTGCAGGAAATAAAAAGTGAAGCTGGGGGGGGGGGGGGGGGGGGAAGGAGTAGGACTAGGTTATGATCAGGGTTGGGTAGGATTACTTTGAAATGTAATCCAAAAGTAATCAGATTACAAGTAATCCAAACGTATTTTTTCAAAGTAATCCTCCCCAACCTTGGTTATGGTTAAGGTTAGGGTTGGGGGTAGGAGTAGGGTTAGGAATAGTGAGTTAAAAACAGGAATATGATATGTATATTCTTTTAGCAAGTCATGCAAACACCATAATCTAAATATGACTGTATTCAGAATCAGGGCACAGATCGGCTTATTTCTGTCCATGTAAACATAGTCACTGTTATAAAAATCCATTTAGTATTGATTGTGATCAAAATACAGATGTGAATTCTTGGTGATATATTAATAACTGTCTTTTACATTGCATATTAGGACATTTTTTAAACAATGTTTGATCAACATGTCATGGTCTGTCTTGGTCCTTGCCCTGTTTAACCTTGTGTGTGTAGTTTGTCTGGTTTCCCTCCAGGTGGCACGCTGCAGAGCCGAGGAACAACTGCTGCTCATCAGCTACTCACACTTGAGGCTCATCTGCGGCTCATCAGGAGTGGGTTACAAAATCCCCGGCTTTGAGCTCAGTTACTGCCAGATTCTACATGTTGACTCTCCATGAGAAATCCATGACCTTGTCTACGCTGATGCTTCCATGCGCTCTGATGTCTGAGCTTTCCACAGTTCCTCTCAAGGTAACCTGGCAAACTCTAATTTCCGTATTAGAGCTCGCTGACCTTTTTAGTGTTTCCAGATGCCTTCCTGTGCAGCTCCCATGTCGCATATGCTCCTGGCTCCCACGCCACTACCAAGTGCTATGTCACTTAAGAACTCTTCAGCTCTCAGCTTCAGAGCGCATAGCTCTGCCACGCTTCAGTTAACTTCTTGCATGTCTGTGAGATCCCGTTCTCACTCTGCTCCTTTTTGTGAGTGTGCATAACTAAGAACTGATTTCCAAGAATTGTTTGAACTCTGATATAGAACTACTAAGAACTTTCCAAGTCGTTACTAAAAGTCAAGTCCTGCTTAATTGGAACTGCATCACAAGATGCACAGCACCTGACCTCTGAAGACTATTCATGAGCTGTGAATGAATCCTGACCAGTGAACCTCATTTCCTAGAAAGTGAACTTTATTCCTGGACCTGTGTTCCTGTTTTACCCTACTGCGAACTGTTTGTTGCTGAAGACTTCCTAGTGTTACGAGTGCTCTCCTCCGTCCTCCTAGTTTCTTGTCCTCGGCTATGTACATCCCACCTGGCTCCGGATCCAGTTCCAAAATTCTCCAGGATTCCTGCTCGTTCTCAGACTCCCAAGTCTGTCTGTGTGTGCACTGCAGCTCCCAGATTTCCACCACTACAAGTGGGCCCTGTCTTGGCTCAGCAGGCCATCTAACCAGCGCAGCATTGTTCATTTGTTTATTGTAAATAAATCTCTTTTCATTCACAACCAGTTCTGTTCCTTGCTCCCAGCGTTTAAGTCCATCACCTGTAATGGTCCGGACCCCTAAGCACAACACAACAATTTCAGCCAATATGTTCTCTACTACAGAACCCACTACATTTTAGTGTTGTATGAAATTTTCATTTTATTTATGGAAAACTGCATTTTCTGTTTCATTGAAACTCCCCCTTTAAACTGCATTTTTCTCCATTAAAAAAAGCAGTTATTGGGTTTTGCATCTGAACACTTCATATTTTGATCAATATCTGAAACATTTTCTATGGATCTCCTCAAAAAGGTATGGAAGGATCAGTCTTATCAAGCAGAAGAATCCTTTAAGTGCTTTGTTGAGAATTTGGATGTGGATTCTGGAATATTTATGTTTCTTTTGCACAACATGCTGGTACTTAATTTTTTCATTTATATTATTTATTTAATTATATTTTGATAAATTTTTTAAGCGGCACTTATCTGATCTATGTAAAAAGTGCAAAGTACTATGGGATTCTTCCTCTTTTTAAAAGGAAAAAATCCTTTGCACTTTGGTTATGATTAAGATCTGAAAGTGGATTCTTAATTTGTTTTTAAGATGTCCTCATACATATGACATGGCTTTATCAAAAACTAATACAGCTGTATATGTGAGGCAATCAGTAAACCCAGTCTGCCATTGCTGATTTTTAACACCTGACTGGATACTTTTTTGTCCAAAACACAACTGGATATCCAATCGGCATGAGAATGCTTGTAATCTGTGGTAATAGTAACATTTAGAACAATGGCACCAATTGAGGAAGCTTTGAACATCCACAATTTGTGCAGTTAGATGTAATATGCATCTAGTGCAGCTACTAGCTCTTAGCCGATTTAGCATGGCGGCTTCTCCTGTCTCTCCCGTACTTTTCTGCTCTGGGTGTGAAATGTTTAGTTATTCCTCGGCCTCCTTTAGCAGTAACGGTACTTGTAATAAGTGCAGCTTATTCGTAGCTTTGGAGGCCAGGCTGGGCGAATTGGAGGCTCGGCTCCGCACCGTGGAAAATTCTACAGCTAGCCAGGCCCCTGTAGTCGGTGCGGACCAAGGTAGCTTAGCCGCCGTTAGTTCCCCCCTGGCAGATCCCGTGTAGTCGGGAAAGCAGGCCGACTGGGTGACTGTGAGGAGGAAGCGTAGCCCTAAACAGAAGCCCCGTGTACACCGCCAACCCGTTCACATCTCTAACCGTTTTTCCCCACTCGACGATACACTCGCCGAGGATCAAACTCTGGTTATTGGCGACTCTGTTTTGAGAAATGTGAAGTTAGCGACACCAGCAACCATTGTCAATTGTCTTCCGGGGGCCAGAGCAGGCGACATCGAAGGACATTTGAAATTGCTGGCTAAGGCTAAGCGTAAATTTGGTAAGATTGTAATTCACGTCGGCAGTAATGAC
This sequence comes from Thalassophryne amazonica, assembly GCF_902500255.1. NCBI lineage: Eukaryota > Metazoa > Chordata > Actinopteri > Batrachoidiformes > Batrachoididae > Thalassophryne > Thalassophryne amazonica. The sequence goes on from NC_047108.1 coordinate 69,127,281, forward strand.
ACTCGGTTACGCCAATCGGAGGTCACTAAAATTAACATTAAATCGGTGTGTAACTTTGCAAAAACAATGTCGGACTCTGTTGTTTTCTCTGGGCCCCTCCCCAATCGGACCGGGAGTGACATGTTTAGCCGCATGTTCTCCTTGAATTGCTGGCTGTCTGAGTGGTGTCCAAAAAATGAGGTGGGCTTCATTGATAATTGGCAAAGCTTCTGGGGAAAACCTGGTCTTGTTAGGAGAGACGGCATCCATCCCACTTTAGAGGGAGCAGCTCTCATTTCTAGAAATCTGGCCAATTTTTTTGGATCCTCCAAACTGTGACTGTCTAGCGTTGGGACCAGGAGGCAGAGCTGTGGTCTTATACACCTCTCTGCAGCTTCTCTCCCCCTGCCATCCCCTCATTACCCCATCCCCGTAGAGACGGTGCCTGCTCCCAGACCACCAATAACCAGCAAAAATCTATTTAAGCATAAAAATTCAAAAAGAAAAAATAATATAGCACCTTCAATTGCACCACAGACTAAAACAGTTAAATGTGGTCTATTAAACATTAGGTCTCTCTCTTCTAAGTCCCTGTTGGTAAATGATATAATAATTGATCAACGTATTGATTTATTCTGCCTAACAGAAACCTGGTTACAGCAGGATGAATATGTTAGTTTAAATGAGTCAACACCCCCGAGTCACACTAACTGTCAGAATGCTCGTAGCACGGGCCGGGGTGGAGGATTAGCAGCAATCTTCCATTCCAGCCTATTAATTAATCAAAAACCTAGACAGAGCTTTAATTCATTTGAAAGCTTGTCTCTTAGTCTTGTCCATCCAAATTGGAAGTCCCAAAAACCAGTTTTATTTGTTATTATCTATCGTCCACCTGGTCGTTACTGTGAGTTTCTCTGTGAATTTTCAGACCTTTTGTCTGACTTAGTGCTTAGCTCAGATAAGATAATTATAGTGGGCGATTTTAACATCCACACAGATGCTGAGAATGACAGCCTCAACACTGCATTTAATCTATTATTAGACTCTATCGGCTTTGCTCAAAAAGTAAATGAGTCCACCCACCACTTTAATCATATTTTAGATCTTGTTCTGACTTATGGTATGGAAATAGAAGACTTAACAGTATTCCCTGAAAACTCCCTTCTGTCTGATCATTTTTAATAACATTTACATTTACCCTGTTGGACTACCCTGCAGTGGGGAATAAGTTTCATTACACTAGAAGTCTTTCAGAAAGCGCTGTAACTAGGTTTAAGGATATGATTCCTTCTTTATGTTCTCTAATGTCATATACCAACACAGAGCAGAGTAGCTACCTAAACTCTGTAAGGGAGTTAGAGTATCTTGTCAATAGTTTTACATCCTCATTGAAGACAACTTTGGATGCTGTAGCTCCTCTGAAAAAGAGAGCTTTAAATCAGAAGTGTCTGACTCCGTGGTATAACTCACAAACTCGTAGCTTAAAGCAGATAACCTGTAAGTTGGAGAGGAAATGGCGTCTCACTAATTTAGAAGATCTTCACTTAGCCTGGAAAAAGAGTTTGTTGCTCTATAAAAAAGCCCTCCGTAAAGCTAGGACATCTTTCTACTCATCACTAATTGAAGAAAATAAGAACAACCCCAGGTTTCTTTTCAGCACTGTAGCCAGGCTGACAAAGAGTCAGAGCTCTATTGAGCTGAGTATTCCATTAACTTTAACTAGTAATGACTTCATGACTTTCTTTGCTAACAAAATTTTGACTATTAGAGAAAAAATTACTCATAACCATCCCAAAGATGTATCGTTACCTTTGGCTGCTTTCAGTGATGCCGGTATTTGGTTAGACTCTTTCTCTCCGATTGTTCTGTCTGAGTTATTTTCATTAGTTACTTCATCCAAACCATCAACATGTTTATTAGACCCCATTCCTGCCAGGCTGCTCAAGGAAGTCCTACCATTATTTAATGCTTCAATCTTAAATATGATCAATCTATCTTTGTTAGTTGGTTATGTACCACAGGCCTTTAAGGTGGCAGTAATTAAACCATTACTTAAAAAGCCATCACTTGACCCAGCTATCTTAGCTAATTATAGGCCAATCTCCAACCTTCCTTTTCTCTCAAAGATTCTTGAGAGGGTAGTTGTAAAACAGCTAACTGATCACCTGCAGAGGAATGGTCTACTTGAAGAGTTTCAGTCAGGTTTTAGAATTCATCATAGTACAGAAACAGCATTAGTGAAGGTTACAAATGATCTTCTTATGGCTTCGGACAGTGGACTTATCTCTGTGCTTGTTCTGTTGGACCTCAGTGCTGCTTTTGATACTGTTGACCATAAAATTTTATTACAGAGATTAGAGCATGTCATAGGTATTAAGGGCACTGCGCTGCGGTGGTTTGAATCATATTTGTCTAATAGATTACAGTTTGTTCATGTAAATGGGGAATCTTCTTCACAGACTAAAGTTAATTATGGAGTTCCACAAGGTTCTGTGCTAGGACCAATTTTATTCACTTTATACATGCTTCCCTTAGGCAGTATTATTAGACGGTATTGCTTAAATTTTCATTGTTACGCAGATGATACCCAGCTTTATCTATCCATGAAGCCAGAGGATACACACCAATTAGCTAAACTGCAGGATTGTCTTACAGACATAAAGACATGGATGACCTCTAATTTCCTGCTTTTAAACTCAGATAAAACTGAAGTTATTGTACTTGGCCCCACAAATCTTAGAAGCATGGTGTCTAACCAGACCGTTACTCTGGATGGCATTTCCCTGATCTCTAGTAATACTGTGAGAAATCTTGGAGTCATTTTTGATCAGGATATGTCATTCAAAGCGCATATTAAACAAATATGTAGGACTGCCTTTTTGCATTTACGCAATATCTCTAAAATCAGAAAGGTCTTGTCTCAGAGTGATGCTGAAAAACTAATTCATGCATTTATTTCCTCTAGGCTGGACTATTGTAATTCATTATTATCAGGTTGTCCTAAAAGTTCCCTAAAAAGCCTTCAGTTGGTTCAGAATGCTGCAGCTAGAGTACTGACGGGGACTAGCAGGAGAGAGCATATCTCACCCGTGTTGGCCTCTCTTCATTGGCTTCCTGTTAATTCTAGAATAGAATTTAAAATTCTTCTTCTTACTTATAAGGTTTTGAATAATCAGGTCCCATCTTATCTTAGGGACCTCGTAGTACCATATTACCCCATTAGAGCGCTTCGCTCTCAGACTGCGGGCTTACTTGTGGTTCCTAGGGTTTGTAAGAGTAGAATGGGAGGCAGAGCCTTCAGCTTTCAGGCTCCTCTCCTGTGGAACCAGCTCCCAATTCAAATCAGGGAGACAGATACCCTCTCTACTTTTAAGATTAAGCTTAAAACTTTCCTTTTCGCTAAGGCTTATAGTTAGGGCTGGATCGGGTGACCCTGGACCATCCCTTGGTTATGTTGCTTTAGACGTAGACTGTGGGGGGGTTCCCATGATGCACTGTTTCTTTCTCTTTTTGCTCCGTATGCATCACTCTGCATTTAATCATTAGTGATCGATCTCTGCCCCCCTTCTCGGCATGTCTTTTTCCTGGTTCTTTCCCTCAGCCCCAACCAGTCTCAGCAGAAGACTGCCCCTCCCTGAGCCTGGTTCTGCTGGAGGTTTCTTCCTGTTAAAAGGGAGTTTTTCCTTCCCACTGTGGCCAAGTGCTTGCTCATAGGGGGTTGTTTTGACCGTTGGGGTTTTTCATAATTATTGTATGGCCTTGCCTTACAATATGGAGCGCCTTGGGACAACTGTTTGTTGTGATTTGGCGCTATATAAGAAAAAAGTTGATTGATTGATTGATTGATTGATCTTTTACTTTAGTCGTACGGACAGCTTTGGTTTTTATTTCATTAGTGCAGCTTGAAATAATTTCTGACTGAATGTGGGTGACATGGTGGCTTAGTGGGTAGGACTGTTGCCTCACAGCAAGAAGGTTGTGGGATTGTTTCCCACCTGTGGACTTTCTGCGTGGAGTTTGCATGTTCTCCCTGTGTTTGCGTAGGTTTTTTCTAGGTGCATGGCTTCCTCCCACTTCCAAAGACATGCATCTTAGGTAAATTGGTGACTCTAAATTGACTCTGTGTGTGTGTGGGGGGGGGGTCCTGCAATAGGTGTACCCTGCTTCACGCCCTATAGTGGGATTGGTATAGAATATGAATGGTTGAATGTGGATTTGACTCAGTGATTTTGATGCCAGGCTACAATTAAAGGCTAAAATTAAAATATAATGCAGATTTTAGCAAGTGGTGCATGATTTCATTGCCACGGGGCAAAGCATTCGTGTGCAGCAGTGTGCAGTGTGACTGTGCATGGTGGAATGGGGTGATGAGTACAGCTCTGTGAAGTGCACACAGCTACACTCATCAATGTGGCAAAAGTAGATGACTTGGATAGATGAGTACAGCATGCAGTGATAGGGGCCTACGATTCACTGAACAAAAGCTTCCTCCTGATTCTCATCTGCAACATAAATGCTATGAAATGCATGTTGCGTTCTTCAGTGGAAGACAGTTTTGAGATAACATTTTAGCATTGCATTACTGTGCAGTAATAACCACCAGGTTAGCACATAGGCTGTATGGAGCATTTCTGTGCATTTGGCTTCATTTTGTGTGCACTCAATTCTTAATCTCAATCTAGCATTATACTTGTGCCAAATTGACTTGCAGATTCATATCAGGCCTGCTGTGGTGACTCCACACAAAAAGGGAGAAGCTCAAAGAAGAACAGTTATAATCAACTGGGCCCAGATTCCTCATTTTTTGAGTCAGGGCCACAAATCAGCAATGGGAGACTATGAGATTTCACAAAGATCCTGATGAAGAGCCTCTTCTGTTTCTGTATGCACCTAGACATCCCTTCTAATTATGTCTGCCAAGGACGTAATAACATCATCAGCGTTTATTTATTTGTCTGTCTTTTAGCAAGATCATGTCAAAACTACTGCACGGATTTTGACAAAAATTTTCCCCACAGTTAGATATTAGGCCATGGAAGACTCCACTGATCAAGATCTGGATCAAGATTCACTGTATGTAGGCTTTGAAGGATTACTTCAAAACTACTTCACGGATTCTCACCACATTTTCACCACAGATAGATATTAGGGCATGGAAGACTCCATGGAATTTTGGAGGTGATCTGGTGTAACAGTATATCTTGCCCCCCATCTTACCCCTCACACTAGAAATCCCCCCCCCCCCCCCCCCCCACCACCACCACCACCCCTGACAGGCAACATTCCTACAGGGCAGCACTGAATACCCAAACCCTAATAAGGTCCAGTCAGGACAACCTTTAAACTCTATATTTCATGGATGTTTTATGGTCACAGGTGAAACAGTTTGATTGACGGTGAATGATATTGATATTCTTTCTGTATGTATCCATAGGTCTCTACAATAGTAATATTTCCTATTCTGAAGTAACTTTAAATCCCCCTTCCAAATATACTTTACATATATATGGACCTGATTGACAACCTGAAATATGTGATGAAAAATACTCCAGTTTAGTTTTGCATAAAATCCACAGTATATGTATAGAACACCCAGTACCATACCATCTTTATTTATAAAGCACTTTACTACAACCAAAGCTGACCCAATGTGCTGTACACTAAAACATACAGTTAAAACATTATGACATATATTTAAACAAGTTAATAAATAAATATAGCGCACGCACACACGCGCGCGCGCACACACACACACACTAGTATGCAAAGAAACATGTTTAAGAAACATAATGAAAATGAGGGGTTCTGTAATGTTTGTCACCTTTCTCAAATCGCTTATGTACAAACTAGGCCATAAATATAAAGAGTGGCAGATAGGAATCAACAGAATAATATAAATGTAGCATGAAACTGACAAATATGATTATTTGAAACAGTGTGATCTTCACTGGACGAGGAGCTCGGCAGGGGAAAAAAATGACTAAAGAGTTGTTCAAATCATTTTTATCCACTAAATATTACAGCAAAGTGGTTTCAAGTTTTAGTAGCATGAAGAATGAGTCAAACTTTAGAGTCCCAACTAGTGTTGAACTACATGGCAAGGGACCCCACAATAAGTGAAGATCAAATGTATACAAAAGAACAACGTCCCTGGAACAGACTCTTCTCTACCCTGCAAAGATCAGTTTACTTCTTATTATACTGACAGTATGTTCATAAGCAAACAATACATTTATGTTAGTTTTTCAACACACAGTATGATAGCAATAGTTTGCTGTAATGAACATTTTACTTATAAAGTTATATCTATCTGTAATCATATAACTATATTCTGCTATTACTAATGTAATCATAAAATATTAATTTGGTGTATTACACGACGTGTTTTACTGTAATCTGAAGTTTGACCTAATTTAGGTGACATTTGACCTCAAGCAAAACCCTGAAGGTCAAGGTCAATCGCTTATCCCAGGTAATGGACAAGGGCTATGACTATGTTCGTGGCAAATTTGTAGGCAAAATTTCAAAAATTGCGACCAGGAAAGTTGTTTAGTTGGATTTAGTGTTTGACCTTCCTGTGACCTTGACCTTTGACCTTGAGCTTGATCCTTTTGTGTACTGAAAGGTACCTCACTAGGGCTGCTATATATGAAGTTGCAATCATGCGATGTAAACTGTTGTTGCACTGTGAGTTAAAGCTGAAAAATGCAATGATTACAAACAAACAAACATACATACTGACAAACATATCCTGCCAACACATAGTTTAGGCAACATATTGGGTAGGGGGGTATCCAGGGTGGGGGTAAGATATCCTAGGATATATTACTCCCGGGGGGGTATCCAGGGGGGAAGATAAACTGTTAAACCAGATCTGGATTCGGATTCTGGATCAAGGTTTCACTTTATATAGGCTTTGAATGATTACTTCAAAACTACTTCACAGATTCTCCCCAAATTTGCACCACATATTAGGGCATGGAAGACTCCACTGAATTTTGGAGGTGATCCGGATCCAGACTGACGGATGTCACAAATCTCTGATTGCGCTTGTTATTTCTGTGATGTCTTTGCTTTCGATTTCTAATGAAGGTGAAGGTGATGGAACACAAGTGTTCCAGCCTAGATACCCCTGACTGAGACTTACAGTGGTGCCTTCCTGTGTTTGGGGTGAAGCACATGAACCCCTGAACCTGATGCACCAAAGACCTCTTCACTTGGAAACACCCGCTGACCACATCAGCACATTATTTTTATCCATTGCAGAACAATAGGAGGGAGAGCCATAAAATGTGTCAGATAATTCCAAAGAAGGAGCAATAAAGAAAAGAATCATTGTGACTCATAGGTCTGACATTTGTAATTATTTTACAGAAATGTAATAATAGCTTAAAGGTCAAAGTGCATCTGCATCTTATCTTGATTTCCTGGAACAGTTGAGGAGTTGGTCCATCATGAGCAGTTTTTAACTTCATATAAAAAATGTCTTATGTAGGTCATGCTGGTGCATATCATCACAGTTTGACTGGAAGTTGAAGAAGTCTGAAGACACTCTTTAAAGACACCCGAAGATCTACATTTTTTCTGCCAAATCTAAAAATAACTTGAACTTAATGCAGCTTGACTGGCTTAGAATTTGCTTCTGTGTTGTGACCTCCACAGTGACCAGGGAAAGCATCCTTGTTAAGGAAGGTTCCAGAAGATCCCAGGATGTTGAAGGGAGGGGCGGCAGGGCATCTTCCTGCCCTTACAATAAACATCAGAGGACGCTAATGTCTGCTCCAAGTCCACAGATGAGAGACATCAGTCATCGTGACAAATGCAGGGAATGACTCAATTAATAAAACAAAAAAGAGGGGCAAACACTTTCCTATCTACATTCACCCACAGTCATGTTTCACTTTTAGCAATACAAGTGGAGATTTTCATCTGACATGAAAGGAAAAGAAAGGAAGCAAACAACGGAGGGCTGAAGATGGAAATAAAGTCATTAGTATTAGTTTTTATTTTGGTGCCCCCATCCTTCGACCTTCCCCTGACTCCTTCTGGCTCTTAACAGCCCTTCACTCCCCCATTTCAGGATGGGAGTACATGGTTGTGTGAATGGTTGAGTTTCCTGCAAAGCCACAGCACAGAAATCGAGATCTTTCCTGCCTGGGTTAGCCTACTCTGCTTTGTTCTTTCCAGACGCCTGGACTTGAGTCTGGCACGGCAGCCAAGTACCTGCACGCTGGGTGTTCCTCCTCCTACGGATTTGCCACAAATTTAAACTGTAAAACCAATTCACAAATTAAAGACATCTAATAATGCAACAGGGATGAAACTCCGATTTGAAGTTGTTTCTCACGACATAGTCACTCCAAAACTACAGCTGGATTATGTAACAATGCTAGTTTTGACCCATGGGCACAAATTTTACTTTTTCCATTAGCACATTAGCTTTTCAACTAACTCTTGAAACTACTAGTGGACCAGTTAGCTTCCACTAAATTTAGTTCCACTAACATTGAGCCAGTTAACATTTTTTTAAACATAACGTTTATAATGACTAAAATGTTTGCAAACCATAAAATCATATGTTATTTCCTATTTGAATTTAATCCAATAAGTGAAAGTGTCATATCACACAATGGAAACAAGCATTACCTCAAGGAATTGTCTGAGCAGGAGGTAAAGCCAGAATAAATGCATTAATCAGTTTAATTACATTATTTTTGTTACTTTTCTCCAGCTCTTACTGTAATGCTGTCCCTCACAAAGTATGAACTCAAACTATTTCGCACTTTTAAATTTATTCAAAGTCACAGTGGAAGTCAGGCCTGGATTCTAAAGGACTTCTCTCACTCAGGAGATCCATCTGTTCAGAACCCTGAACAATGGACACAAACAGTTTTTATAAAGTACAATGTATATTGTAATCTAAATCTCTTTGTTCTGAGTGGTAAAACCAGTTAAATCCAGTTCAACATGCACATTTCAACAAATAACAGACCAAAAGTATATTAAACTAAAAATACAATAACTTAAGTAAAATAACTACTTAATACCAAAACAAATAAAGAAAACAAATAACTACTTAATACCAAATCAAATAAAGAAAACAAAATAAAAAACAATTGTTAAACACACAAATATATCTAACATTTTACACATATATTTTTATTTGTTTGTCATATTTCTTATTTATTTAGTACTTTCTGTACTGTGAATAAACTGTATGTGGAATGTAAGCTTTTGATCTTGCTGTACTAACCCTTTTGAGAACCAGGTCTGTTTTTCAAGATTTTAGAGGCACAAAACCAAGCCAAAGCAAAATTCATTCAAGTTAACAGTAGCTTCAGCTAAATGTTTTGCACTTGGTTTCAGTGCGGAAGGTTCGAGGTTCAAACCTCACCTCTGCCACATTGCTCCATTTGGTACTTGAACATTTCCCATAATCGCCCTGTGCTTCCCAGAATGCACTGCAATGCCATCAGAGTGGTGGCATTCCAAAGCCATGTAAACACAGCCCAGTCTCATGTTTTTTTTTCATCCTCCTGTCATGAAATGATTAAAATTTTTGTGAGTTTTTTTTAACTCACTATTACTAACCCTACTCATACCCCCAACCCTAACCTTAACCATAACCTAACCCTACTCCTTCCCCTAACCCTAACCACCGTCGACCTCCCTGCTGCACTTTTAATTACAAGCAGCCATCACGGAATGAATTAGAATGAATGTGTGCTGACATGACAAAAATTTTCTCGTGACAATATGATGAACCAATAGATTAATGTATATTTCGTGCTGCTGAATCACAACAATCCGTGAGACTGTAGACAATGGGTACCAAGGATGTGGATGGCACTGATTCAGCAAGTTCACGAGCAATTATGATGATGACACGTTCTCCCAAGTTGAGAGGGTTATCTAGAAGAGGTGTAGCACCTGTGATGAACTTCTGCTGTGCCCTGATGTTGTCTTGTTGGGAGTCACAGACCAAGGGACAGCACGAGATTCACAACTGCGAAACAGCAAATGTAATGTGGAGTTGTGTCAGGAAGGGCATCCTGTGTAAAACCTGGGCCAACTCAACATGCAGATCCACCTCAGATCCAAAGGAGCAGCTGAAGGGACTTACTTATTGTTTTAGCATTATGACAGTTAACTTTTCTGTTTCTGGATCAGCAGTTATCAAAGCTAACATTTAAGTGATTTGTGCTAACTGCTGGCTTTGACAGTATTTTAAGTGTTTGTCTTGTCTCTTGGATTCAAACATTCTGGAGGACCCACTTCCTCAGATGGAGGCCGTTAGAAAGGTTTGGGGGGGGGGGGGGGGGGTGCAGGTGAGGGGTAAGGAAAGTCAAGCAACTGACACCTAACTGCCTTCCTCCCCTCTGCTAAACACACACACCCTTTCTTTCTGCCCACCATGCAGACCATTCCACCGTCTCTCACCACGTTATCAGAGCAGGAAGAGGCGTGGCGGTGCACGGCGTGGCTCCACTCACACTGGATGACTTCTGGCTTATACATTGTAGATTTTAGAGGACACACTTGTCATATGATGTGTTCAGCTTTGTTACACACACATGCTGTACAGATGAAGAGGGAAGAAGCACAGCATGAGCTGCTCAACAACACAAACAAAAAGAACAGCAGAGAGACAGGTTTGAGGCGATGTTACAGCTGAGTGGACGATAAGCCGAAAAGGGTGGAGCTTTCTGCTCAGCAGGTCAAATGTCAGCTATAATGCTACAGTACAGTTGTGAACATCCAATACCATCCAGATTGTATGTTATTAAAGTGTGTATTTCAGTATTTCCATGGCTGCCATTAAAGCAAAGGCCTATGCCCAGCGACTGTGAAGTAAGTGTGCCGTGAGTGTGGACGCAGGATGGCGGGCAACTGTGGCCAAATGGACAGTGTGATCCATTATCAGCTGATTAGCAACAAAGTCTCGCCTTTTCCTGTCAGTGGTTCAGTATTTGCAGGCGTACAAATAGGGGAATAACAGTCCCTAATGCACTTTGGCAACAGCTTCAAACAGCCGACTGTCAGGAAGGCTAATCTGTGTCTTTTCCCCCTTCATTCTTATGTTTTCACAATAAAGATAGCCTATCTCATCCCAGTACAAGCCGGCTGCCTCCCGCCCCAATGTGCCTGACAGGAAGTCAAAATGTGTTACCCAATAGGACGACTGCACAGATAATTACAACTGGAATATCCTCCCAAATAAATCTTAAGTTAAGACTTATAATGCATGTGGTTTCATGGTTTATAAGTGGCTTCTAAAAAGCAAAATTGGTGGTGGGACGTCTTTTTTTTTTTTTTTTTAACCAGTCCCAGTTTCTTTTGGGTGCTCATAAGCCAGAAAGTACTGTTTTGGGTGTCTGTCAACCTTAGCTACAGTTGTGGTAGGACGAAACTCAACATAGGCATGAATACCATGGTAATTATGGGCTTTTATTGATGTGTTTGAACTGTCACAGGTCACTGTGTAACTATCGCAGTTGGAACATGTAGTATATAAGTGGATCTATTTACTTTAGCGGAACCACTCACCTAGATACCATGTTTACATATAGGTTATCTGCCTGCGCAGTGATATGTAATAGAGACTTGAAGCCAAGTAAAAGTCATTATTCATGCTACCTCCGAGTTGGATAATTTATTATGTTGGAGTAAAGACACAACAAATTGGCAACGAGTAATTCGGACCCTAAACAACTGCACGAAATGAAAAGTTAAACCGGAGGGAAGGAGAAACGACGAAACAAAGCAGGAGGCGAAACGAAAGCAAGAGACGAAATGAAAACTAGCAAAGGATCCGTGAGTAACTGCATAGCACACAGTGAAATAACTCAGATAAACGGATAAGATTCTGGATTTCAAGTCCGAAATGGCTTACGTTGGGAAAGTAGAGGAGTTTGATAGCTCAAGTGAAGACTGGGATTCATACATAGAGCGAGTGGAGTTATACTGTGACGCTAATGATATCGAGGATGAGAAAAAAAGTGCCGTCCTCCTCAGTCTAATGGGAGCAAAAACTTACAATCTCCTGCGTAATCTCCTGAGCCCTGCCAAACCGTCGAGCAAGTCATACAAAGACATTGTTGAGACGTTGTAGAAGCACTTAAACCCTGCACCACTAGTGGTAGCGGAAAGATTCAGATTTCATAAAAGGAATCAAACAAAGGAAGAAAGCATATCTGAGTATATGGCTGAACTGCGCAAAGTCTCGCAGCATTGTGATTTCAAAGAGGGACTTTCTGATGCCTTAAGAGATCGGTTGGTATGTGGCATTCACTGTACAAGCACACAGAAAAGGCTACTGTCAGAAAAAGACCTGGATTTGAAAAAAGCACTTGAACTAGCTATCTCAATGGAAACACCAGCTAAGGGTGCATCAGAGCTACAGAAGAAACCATAGAAAAAGAAGTGCATCAAATGTCCTTAAATGGGAAAAGCAAAAATGCTACAGGTGTGGTAAATCCTCTCAATGCAAACGACTGCTGGTTCAAAGAAAAGACATGTAGGAAATGCCACAAACAAGGCCACATAGCATTGGTAAACTTAAACACCTAAAGGCAAAAATTTAACTTGACAAAAATGCCACCCCAAGATTCCACAAAGCGCGTCCAGTGCCGTATGCACTACGTCCCAAGATAGACGCTGAACTGCAGAACTTGGAGACATCCGGCATTCTCTCAAAAGCCGACTAGAGTGACTGGGCTACGCCCATTGTTCCTGTGATGAAGAAAGGAAAAAGTGGAGAAGTGCGTATATGTGGTGACTTCAAAGTGAGCATTAACCCGGTGCCGCGCACAGTGCAGTACCCCGTTCCACGAACTGAAGACATCTTCTCATCCTTGGCTGGTGGGGAGAAGTTTTCAAAGATTGACTTGTCACAGGCCTATCTCCAGATGGAAGTGGAGGAGTCAAGCAAAAAATTCCTAACCATCAACACACAGAAGGGACTTTACCAATACAATCATCTTGTGTTTGGTGTTGCTTCGGCTCCAGCCATCTAGCAAAGAGCAATGGATCAGGTGCTCCAGGACATACCTGGAACACAATGCTACCTCGATGATATCATCATAACAGGAAAAGATGATGATGATCACTTCCAGAACCTGAGCAAGGTACTCACCAGGCTGAATGAGTATGGCCTACAGGCAAAGAGAGAGAAATGTGAGTTTTTCAAAACCGAAATCTCATACTGCAGACATGTCATCGACCAGCACGGCTTACATAAGTCACAAGAGAAAACTGAGGCAGTGCTGAAAGCACCTAAACCTGAAAATGTGTCACAACTGAGATCGTACCTGGGTCTCGTAAACTATTACCACAAGTTTCTCCCAAACCTTGCTTCAGTGCTGTATCCACTGAATGCGCTACTACAGACAGGAGCGACATGGCATTGGTCAGAAAAATGTGAAAAAGCATTTGCAGAAACAAAAAGACTAATAACATCTGATGAGCTACTTACCCACTATGATCCATCCAAACCCATTCGACTAGCATGTGACACGTCCCCGTATGGCATTGGTGCCGTCTTATCGCACACGATGGACAATGGACTGGAACGCCCAACTGCATTTGCTTCAAGGTCCCTTTCAAGTGCCGAACGCAATTATGCGCAGATAGACAGGGAGGCCCTTAGCCTAGTATGGGGTATCAAAAAGTTCCACCATTACCTCTATGGCTGAAGGTTTACCTTAGTGACTGATCTGCCCCTTGTGTCAATATTCAATCCACAGAAAGGAGTTCCAGTGATGTCAGCCGCGCGACTACAACGAAGGGCCCTGTTCTTAGGAGCACACTCGTATGACATCGAGTTCAAGGGGACTAAACAACACTGCAAGGCTGACGGTTTGTCATGCCTCCCACTGTCAACATCTGTGGAAGAAATGCCATCAAAAGGTGACCCGGCTGAAATGTTCCACACGACACTGGTGGACCAGCTGCCAGTTACAAATGCCATGATATGAAAGGAAACGCGGAATGACCCAACACTTTCCAAGGTGTATGACATCACAGTACAAGGTTGGCCTGCCCATAGGAATCCCTGTTTTCCTGAGTTTTCGGCAAGACGTGATCAGCTGTCAGTTTGCCAGGAAACCTTGATGTGTGGATCACGTGTGGTAGTGCCCTCTAAGCTTTGCACCAGAGTGTTGGACAGTCTACATGAGGGTCACGAAGGTACGGTCAAGATGAAAAGCCTGGCCCATAGCTACGTATGGTGGCCAGGGGTAGATAAACAAATCGAGGACATAACCAAAACCTGCCCAGGATGCCAGAGCATTCAAAACGCACCGCCACAGGCTCCCCTACATCCATGGGAATGGCTGTCTGCACCCTGGCAGAGAGTGCACATTGATTTTGCTGGTCCATTCATGAACTCTATGTTTCTCATAGCTGTGGACGCTCACTCAAAATGGCCGGAAGTAGTCCCAATGAAATCCACAACATCAGAAAAGACTATTTCTGTTCTGAGAACCATCTTCGCCAGGAATGGTCTGCCTGAGCAAATTGTGAGTGACAACGGCCCACAGTATACTTCCAAAGAATTTCAAGATTTCATGAAAAAGAATGGTATCAAACATTTCAAGTCAGCACCTCACCAACCAGCAACAAATGGATTAGCAGAACGGTTCGTACAAACATTCAAAAAGTCCATCAAAGCAATGACAAAAGAAGACATCTCTCTTCAACACAAAATTGACAATTTCCTTCTGGTGTACCGCAGTTCTGTCCATGCAACAACCAATCAGACACCTGCAATGCTGTTTATGAACAGACAGCTGAGATCTTGCGTTGAAGCCAAACCTGAGGAGAGAAGTGCAAAACAAACAGTTCAGCAGCTTTTCAAGTGAAACAGCAAGAAGCTTCGATGTGGGACAGCAGGTACTGGCACGCGACTACCGAGGGGACAAGTGGACACCTGGAAAGATTGTCACCAGGAGCGGCCCTCTGATGTACGAAGTGGACACTGGCGAGCACACCTGGAGACGTCATGTGGATCAGCTGTTGAATGCTCAACCAAAGACCCTGGAGCAACCAGCACGTCCACCTGATCCTGGAACCAACTCTGACCATAGTACAGTGACACCCACAGTTACAGAAGAAGTGCCCCTTAAAGAGAGCACTCCACAAGTTCCCAGGTGTAACCCTGAACGACTCAGGGCACCACCAAAAAGATTGGATTTATGAGTTCCTTTATGGACTTAAAAAAAAAAAAAGTTTCAATATACTGTATGTCAACTGAATACCACATTGTGTTAAATGCATTGGCAATGTTCTGGATATGTTACCTTAGTTATGTAGCATTAATCTAAAAGGGGAGGAGTGTAGTATATAAGTGGATCTATTTACTTCAGCGGAACCACTCACCTAGCTACCATGTTTACATATAGGTTATCTGCCAGCGCAGTGATATGTAAACTTGAAGCCAAGTAAAAGTCATTGTTCATGCTACCTCCAAGTTGGATAATTTATTATGTTTGAGTAAAGACACAACAGAACATTTGGAAAACATTCCCCAACTTATCAACATTTATGGCAGCTATGTGGTGCAGGTATGACTGACAGGCACAGTTAAGGTCATAAGTTTACAGACACACACACCTTGAACTTGTGTCATGACAATATTGAGCTTTCAGTGTTTTCTTTATGCTGTTCTTTTTCTGAGACAGAATGTACAACATACAGCTTCATGGGGGAGAGAACAAGAATTTGGGATACAGGTTTTCATTTATTTTAGGTTTTTTTAAATTAGAAGGTCATTCTTACTAAGCGCAAGGATGTTCCAGGTGCCCACCTGGAACATTAACTCAGAAGGATTGCCATTGACTCAGAAGGAGCTCATCTGTCCATGTCTCTGAGTCCTTTGAGCTTGAGAGAAGCCTTGGAAGATCTTATGGAGTCATGACGTCACTGGGCAAAGGCGTTATCTTTGCTTGAGAAAAAAGGCCCAAGTTTTCAGGGTCTTGGTGTTTCCCATCTTAGGAAACTTGAATACTATCCACTGACTTAAGGCGATGACTAGATGTCTTCAAAGGATCCTTGGTTACCACTGAAACTTTGTATGAAACAAGCGGTTATTTGGGGAGACTGAGATGAGTATCATTTGCATTCTGAGGGAGTGTCAGCTTCAACGTTTTGGCCATGTGGAGCATTTCTCTATACACGATCCAGTACACAGGTGACTGAGTGTTGAGGACCACAGTGGCTGGTGAAGTCCAAGGAGACACCCTCATTTCATCTGGTTGCAGAAGATGGGTGGTTGGCATTCAGAACCTAAGGGTGTGGTGTAGTGGATGCTGCGAGGCATCACACCAGAGCATGCTTCCAGACTTTTTGAAATCAAAAATAAAAAACATACATACAGCACTTCTAATATTTGGTTGAATGGCCCTTAGCAAGATTCACCTGGACCAGACACTTGTGGTAGCCATCAAAAGCCTTCTGGCAGTGACTGGAAATGGTGCCGCATGTCAGTGCATCCACCACACCCACAGAATAACACTGGACTTTTTATTGGTAACCACACAGACACATAACCGACCCCTGGGCAGAATGGTCAGAGTCCCAGTGAATCTGTTGGTGTCCTAACAGACACAACTTTCAAGCAGAGTTCAGATATTTCCAACACAGCTGAGGTCAGGATGTTTAGAAAGTCATTCCAAATGGTTGATATTAATCATCTTTACCCATTTCACAACCTGCTTTGATGTATGTTTGGAATCATTATTATATTGGAACACCCAGGTTTGTCCATGTTTCAACCCTCTAGCTGAATGTTTGATGTTTTACTGTGGAGAACCAGTTCCACCTGCAGCAAAACACCCCTGGAACTTGATGCTGCATCTATCACCTTAACAGTCATTACAATGTTCTTGGGTTTGAACACATTGTGGCCAAACAGCACAGTTTTTATCTCATCTGACCATATAATTCCTCCAGAGGGCTTTTCTTTGTCCAAGTGGTCATCTGCAAATTTTAGTTGAGTTAGAAGGCTTTGGTTTTTGGAGCAGGGGCTCCTTTCAACACATGGTAATGTAAAACTCCAGCAACTTCAAGTTCATAGTAGGTCTGAGCTTTGGTCATTCCCGACTGCCTACATCAATTTCCTCCCATATAAAAGTGACAGTGTGGGTGGCTGCACCTCCCAATAACTTGTACTTGCATAAAATTGTTTGAAATAATGATCTGGGAGTCTGCTGCTGCTTAGACATGGCTCCAAGTAACATTATGACTTGTATGCATCTGCAGGCTTTCTTCTCAGATCTGGACTGAGCTCCTTCTCGTTGTATTATGTGTTGGTCTAATGCCAGCAGTGGGAACAAGTCTGGAAGTTCCAAATAAGCTTGACTGTCATCACTTGTACTGGACTTGAGTTAGTTGCCAGCGACTTATGCTGCGTTCCGTTGTAAGATGGAAGTGGATAATTTCAAGTTAGTATTTCCTATTTCCAACCTAAATGCCTTCCAGTGCATCGGTTTTCAAACCTTGCCCACAGCAAACATGCCTAAGAGGCATCAAGCTAAATTCCATGTGAAGCAGCAGGACCTTCGTGGCCGGGACGATGGTGGGGATCGAACCCACGCGGCTCGCACAAAAGACCGTTCCTCTACCAGGTCAGCCAAAGGGGAACTCCCCGTTAGCGAAGCTAGCAGGAACGTCTTTTCAATTGGGACCCGGGACTTTCATCCCGCTACACATCTCCCCACCATTTTTGACTTTGTTCCGAAGTCACAGGTGCATGTTAGCATACTCTGTGACCCACATCCTGTTCGTGACGCCAGATTGAAGCAGCAGGACCTTTGTGGCCGGGACGACGGTGGGGGATCGAACCCACGCGGCTCGCACAAAAGACCGTTCCTCTACCAGGTCAGCCAAAGGGGAACTCCCCATTAGCCAAGCTAGCGGGAACGTCTTTTCAATTGGGACCCGGGACTTTCATCCCCCTACACGTTTTCATATGTCATTTTATGAGAGTAGTTGGCAAGTTTGCTTCCCAAGGCCACAATGACAGCAATACCAAGACCCACAACTTAAGTCAGTACCTGTCAGATTTTCTGTGTAAAACCAGTCATCAAACACAAACACACACACTCATCTTCGAGGGGTTGGAGCCTATCCCAGCAGTCATAGAGCATGAGGAGGGGTACACCCTGGTCAAAACGCCAGTCTGCAGCAGGGCCACTCAAACACTTCAGATAAAAATGGCAGAAAAGGCAGTTCTGCTTCCTGCCTGCACTGCCTTATTTCTGTGACATCAGATCAATGAACTCATTTGACACAGATCTTGCCTGAGTTTCCAAATTGGAATTCTAACTTGAATAGCTGCTTCACTGCAATTTACAAGTCAAAGGTTGTTTTTACCTGCCCTGAGTATCATGGAACGCAGCATTTCACCCACCTCTGGTAACACTCATTCTATGAAGAGTCCCAGGGGAGGGAGGAGAATGGAGCCTATCCCATCAATCACAGGGCGTGAGGCGGGGTACACCCTGGGCAGGACACCAGTCTGTCGCAGGGCCACATATAGACAAACACAGTCACACCTACGGCCATTTTAAAGTTTCCAGTTCACCTAACCCACGTCTTTGGATGTGGGAGGAAGCTGGAGCACCCAGATGGAACGCACACAAACATAGGGAGAACATGCAAACTCCACACAGCAAGGCCCCAGGTGTGATGCAAGCCCAGAACCTTCTTGCTATGAGGCAATGCTAACCACTAATCCACCCTGCCATCATCAGTTGGGGTTAATTTGTTAGCCAAATCAGTTGGCGTGGGGAGGCAGAGGTGGGACAAAGACACCAGCAAGTCATGAATCTGCAAGTCTCAAGTCATAATAACCAGCAATTGGCTGCAAGCTGACTTGAGACTTCCAAATTGATGACTTGATAATGACTTGACAGTGACTTTGTCCCACTTCTGGTGGGAGACCAAAAAACCCCACCAATAATAATGGTCCCCGCCAAATGCGGTCTCTGAACCCTCTATTACATTGATACTGGACCATGACTCAGCAGAGTGTAAGAAAGGTGTTCACTTTTTTTAATCACAGATATTTCAAATGTTCTCCGTTACTTGTCATCACATCATTGCATCACTTTCAAGATTGTACAACATAAGTTCAAATAAACAGAAAACAGGTTATAAACTTGCTTTTCCCTGTGGTGTATTTTGTGGTAAAGTATGTGCCAAAATGCAGGAAATGGCACCTAGAAATGTCAGAGAGGGTACCCCAGAGCTACCCCCCCCAACCCCATTTATTTATTTTTACAGAATCCTGGATCTGCCTCTGCATCATGTTGGTTGTATTTCCTAATAACTGAAGTAAACTGACTTGGAAATGTTCATGTATCCATAGACTTGTGAATTGACTGTAATAATGATTTTTATCATTAATAGTCCAATTACTTAAGGCTTCTGAAAATGGAGTAATTTCTATATATTTTTTTAAATTCCTTGAAATAAAAGGTCATAATCTTAACTACAAGCACATCTTGATTTTTTCAACTCCACTGTGGTGGCATACAGAGGGAAAAAATTACAAAAGATAATTATGAAATGTTCTTATTACTTATGGACCTGACAGGGTGGTTTATTTTTAGTTAACCTTCCTCAAAGCCTAACTGGCCTGCAGATGTGCTGCTGATGATACAGCACCATTTTAACAGATTTCCTCAATTGAAAAGGAAATGCAAAACCAAACAAAGCTGAAACCAAAATGAGCTTAATTAAAACGGCTCAACAAAGCCAAACGAGAAATGCAAACAAAAATCAAGAGGGAGAAATTAATCAGACCTGTGGTATTCTTGAATAGACTTCAGAAAAATGAACAGAGGAAATGAACAATAGGCAAGGAAAAGAGAGAAGAAAGGAGGTGGGTAAATGGGTGGCGGTGACATGGAGTGAAACTGAGTGAACCGTTGCGTCTCCTTGATTTGCAGGGTTTTTATCTGCCTCTGGCATCCGATTGGGGAAAGCGTGGGCCACGGTTGTAGTGGCGATGTCGCTGGTCTCTGCTGACAGACGGCTCAAAATATGGCTTTATTCTGCTGCTGATTAGAGAAGTGCAACAAAAAGGGTGGAGGGATGCAGAGGACGGACACACTCATCAGTCAGAGACGACGACAGTTTGATCTGAATGCACTTAGTTACACTAATAAAATGTAACCTCATCAAAGACACAGTTACAGTAAGTCACCTTGGCATGGATTTAAAAAGACCAAAACAACCCAGAACTTAAAAACAGACATTTTATTGCTTTCTGCTCACAACAATAGTTTAAAAGTGTTTTAAGAAGACACCATTCAAAATCAAATCATATACCACCATTTCCACCTGCAAAAACTCAAAAGACTGTCTCAACCAAATCACACATTATTTTTTAAACAATCACTCATAAATGAACATGCGACATACAGATGCTCCATTCCAACAACATGCCCATAATGTCATACAGCACACGATCAACTGTCACCCCAAAACATTAAAAAACAAAAAGAAAAAATCCCAGCCAGCATGAACTTAGTAAACCTCGGAGGTTTTCACATAACCTCACAATTCTCTCTCTCTCACACACACACACACACACACACACACACACACACACACACACACACACACACACACACACACACACACACACACACACACACACACACACACACACACACACACACACGGTTTGAGACACACTGCCCCCTGCTGGTCACCGTAACCAATAATAAACCTGCTGATACAGCAAAGGCTGCCGGTGTCACAGGATCACCATCACATTAAGGATAATGACAAACTCGGTAAACATTACAGAAAGTACATCATTACAAAATAAAGTGACGGACAGGATCATACAGATTGATAGTCACATTTGCTTTTGGCTTAAAATATCTGTAACCACCTGTAGAGTGTCTGACCATGGAAAGCACTTGCTCCGCATATTTTCTGTCATTCCCTGGTCCACACATACCTGATTAGCCAAGTCTGGTCTTTGGCAGCTACTGATTGGTTGAATACGCCAGATTATGAAAGCTGTAGTTGAGAACGAAAGAAAATGTGCAGGTCAGATATTCTACAGGAGCAGGGTTACAGGTCCCACCCCTAAAAACTCACCCAATGCTCCCAAAATATAACAAAGATGATAATAATAATAATAAAAAACTCTTCTATTGCACTTCCCCCCTCCGTTTTCTAAATAAATCACAGTCTGATTGGTCAAAGGCAGAAATTCCTCCTTGTGGTTTGCATCATTCAGCAATCTTGCACAAGACAAACTATAGTTTTCTTTTTCTCAATGTAGTGGTCAAGAGACTTAGTAAGGCAACAACAAGATCTCATGTATAACCACCATTAAATGCACTTTAAACATAATGTCAGCTTGCAAAGCTGCTCAAGCCCTGAGACTTGTACCTCACTCGTATTTCCTGTGGAGCTGCAGAATGACTCTGATTCTGGTAAGAATATTTATCAATATAAAAGCCCCACTGCCGATAGTTCCCCATAAAATACACGGCAGTCACATTCCTGGTCTTAAAAATACTGGTACGCAAGAGAGGAAAGCATGGGGAGGCCGCAGACGAGAGGGCACTCAATCAAGCAAAGCAGGAAAAGGAAACTGTGTCACAGCGACTATGTAATATTTCAAAATAACTCTGACTTTCACATACTGAATGTCAACAGAGCAGCAGCACTGTGACGGCGTTGCTTGGTTAATATCAATCCCTTTCATTCCTCTTCCTTTCATACACACAATAACCAATGTCAACAGAGGAGGGCGGAGTTTATTGTGTTTGTGTGCAGGCAAGATATCTCAAAAGGTGATGTCCTTTTGAGATGGTCCAAAAGAGATGGTCCCTGGGTAAGGGAAGAACTGAATGCATATTAATGGTGACCCAGATCTGCTTTGAATTGTGTTCACATCTGTCTCTTTCTTCAACATCATTGCCTTATGATGTTATGTGTTAACGGGGGAAAAGTTCAAAATTCTGACTGCCCTCCTCCGTCGGTTAGCTGGGATATACACATTCTTGCAAGTCCTTCTTTGCACAAAAACACAGAGCCTGATATAGTGGTAAACCATTTCAGGCAAAGGTTCCACTGGATGCAGTGCAAACTCCAGCTTCTTCACGAGACCACTCAACCCAATCTGAAAAGGCTGAGCCGTACACGATTTTTTTATCCAGTTGTGTATGTTTTAAGGAGCTCAGGTTCTCAGGGTTAAGAAAAAGGCTGTTATGAGAGAGATAGTCAATGCATTTTAGAGAGTCCGCTGGCCAAAAGGAGTCTGAAGGGGACTGTGGAGCGTGACATGGTTAAAGGCAGTCTGTGGAGACCTGAAAAACAAAACAACAAAATAATAATTATAAAAACCACAAAACAAAATAAGCAAAGCTAAAGGGAGAAAAAAATGGTGGCTTAAATTCACTGAAAATCTACCAATCACCCAATAAGAGTACACTGGAAGACAATAAGCGTGCAGGAGAGTGCCACAGAGTAGCGATGCTATCTGTATGTGAGGAAGGGGAGTGGGCGTGTTTGTTTGGCGTGTCCATGCTGTGTGTGTTTGTTTGTGTTGGAAGGTGGGGTCTACAGAGTGGTGTAACTAAAGGTCTCCCTGAGGACCTTATGCTCCTCTTGTCCCTTTACACTTTCCTGAAAGAATTGTATTCTTTCTATCTAAGGAAGAGAGACCAACCCTTAGGGAAACACAGGGCTACAAGGTGGGAAAAATTCTAGAAGCAATTAGAATATCACCACATTCCAAAACTCCACAGAGGTTAAAATACATACAGACAAAACGAAAAAGACAGACCAAAGGCACGGATGAGCTCTCTCTGGACTGCCCAGGTGACAGTCTTGATGAGGGAGGCAGAAGTGAGGCCTGCAAACATCATATTGTACAGGAAGACGATGTAGAAGTTCTCCAGCCAGTTATAACGGCCAAAGTCTCCCAGCAGGTCAAAGCGGGTGATCCCTGAAACAACACAAGTCAAAGACTGGAAACTTAAAGTTCCACTTGTGAATTCAACCCAAACCACACCTGCAGTATGCAGGTTATCTAGCATATAAATGCCCTCCGGTGGGCA